>NW_025219969.1:765898-767058 GCF_014825855.1 Bombus pyrosoma | reverse complement strand
ATAACATAATACTTCATAACGTTATACGTTTTAACGTAATACTACATAACGATATACGTTGTAACGTAACACTATATAACGTTCTACGTTATAACATAACACTACATAACGTTATACGTTTTAACGTAATACTACATAACGATATACGTTGTAACGTAACACTATATAACGTTCTACGTTATAACATAATACTACATAACGTTATACGTTTTAACGTAATACTACATAACGATATACGTTGTAACGTAACACTATATAACGTTGTACGATGTAACGTAATACTACCTAACATTATACGTTATATCATTATACTACATAACGTTATACGTTATAACGTAATACTACAAGGCGTTATACGTTATAACGTAATACTATATAACTTTATACCTTATAACGATATACTACATAACTTTATACGTTATAACGTAACACTATATAACGTTCTACGTTATAACATATTACTACATAACGTTATACGTTATAACGTATCACTATATAACATTATACGTTATAACGTAGTACTATACAACTTTATACCTTATAACGATATGTCACATAACTTTATACGTTATAACGTAATACTACATAACGTTATACGTTGTAACGTAACACTATATAACGTTCTACGTCATAACATAATACTACATAACGTTATACGCTATAACGTATCACTATATATCGTTATACGTTATAACGTAACACTATATAACGTTCTACGTTATAACATAATACTACATAACGTTATACGTTATAACGTAATAACACATATCGTTATACGTTAAGGCGTAATGCTATATAACGTTATGCGGTGTAACGTAACACTATATAACATTATATGTTATAACGTAATACTAACTAACATTATACGTTTTATCATTATACTACATAACGTTATACGTTATAACGTAATATTACATAACGATATACGTTGTAACGTAACACTATATAACGTTCTACGTTATAACATAATACTACATAACGTTATACGTTTCAATCTAATACTACATAACGATATACGTTGTAACGAAACACTATATAACGTTCTACGTTATAACATAATACTACATAACGTTATACGTTATAACGTAATAACACATATCGTTATACGTTAAGGCGTAACACTATATAACGTTATACGGTGTAACGTAACACTATATAAC
>NW_025219969.1:764301-765398 GCF_014825855.1 Bombus pyrosoma | reverse complement strand
AACGTAATACTATATATCGTTATACGTTACAACGAAATACTATATAACTATATACGTCATAACGTAGTACTATATAACGTTATATGATATACCGTAGTACCATATAACGTCATACGTAATATCGTAATACTATATAACGTTATACGTGATAACGTAGTACTGTATATCGTTATACGTTACAACGTAATACTATATATCGTTTCACGTTGCAACGTAATAATATATAACGTTATACCTCAAAACGTAGTACTATATAACGTTATATGTTATATCGTAATACCATATAACGTTATACGTCATAACGTAGAACTATATAACGTTATATGTCACAACATATTACTATATAACATTATACGTTATATCGTAGTACTGCATAAGATTATACGTTATAACGTAATACCATGAAGCGTTATCCGTTATATCATAATACTACACATCGTTATACGTCATAACGTAATACTATATAACGTTATACGTCATAACGTAGTACTATACAACGTTATATGTTATATCGTAATACAATATAACGTTATACGCTGTAACGTAATACCATATAACGTTATACGTCATAACGTAGTACTATACAACTTTATATGTTATATAGTAATTACATATAACGTTAAACGTTATATCATCATACTACAGAACGTTATACATCATAACGTAGTACTATATAACGTTATACATTATATCATCATACTACAGAACGTTATACGTCATAACGTAATACCATATAACGTTATACGCTACAACGTTAAACCTTATAACGTTATACGTTATATCATAATAATACACAACGTTATACGTTATAACGTATCACTATATAAAGTTATACGTTACAACGTAGTACTATATATCGCTATTCGTTACAACGTAATACTACATAACGTTATACGTTATAACGTAGTACTATGTATCGTTATACTTTACAACGTAATACTAAATATCGTCTTACGTTACAACGTAATACTATATAACGTTATACGTCATAACGTAGTACTATATACCGTTATGCGTTACAACGTAATAATATATAACGTTATATGTTATACCGTAATACCATATAACGTTATACGCTATATCGTAATAACATATAA
>NW_025219969.1:761932-763801 GCF_014825855.1 Bombus pyrosoma | reverse complement strand
TAAACTGAAAATACTTCTAGAATTACAGAATTCTCTAGACATGCAATTGGACTGGCAAACATGTGTGGAGACAATGCAGCTAAAGGCTAATGTCTTTATGGTGGGTCATTGGGTCTATTGAGCATCGGGATGGCTGTAGGTTGACTGTTGGCTGCCAGGTAGCGAGGGCTGGCGTGCAGATGTCCCGCGCGACGTAACATCCTCCCCCCGTTGAGAGGGTACCGATCAAATGCTATGTTGAGATACTGTGAGGTGGATCTCTTCAAAATTCCTCGCTGTTGATGATGGCATCGGTGTCCTCTGATGTCGATCTGCTTGGTAGTGGTACCATCCGCTTGATGCTCCGATCCAGTGTGCTCGTTGCCGTTCGGACGGTGGCCGTCCGTATGATGCCGTCTGCGCCGGGTTGTACCTTGATGACTCTGCCCAATGGCCACTGCATTGGGGGGACGTTGTCTTCTCTGAGTATGATGATGGTGCCTTCTCGTATGCCGTGACTCCCCTTGCTCCATTTGTTCCGAATGTTTAGCTCGTTGAGATATTCTCGATGCCAGCGGCGCCAGAAGTGCTGTTTGATTTTCTGGAGGTGTTGCCAGCTTGAGAGACGATTGGATGGAGTATCCCTGAAATCTCGTTCTCGAATGCTAGTTAATGCGTCTCCGATGAGGAAGTGACCGGGAGTAAGGACAAGGAGATCGTTTGGATCTGTGGATATTGAAGTAAGCGGACGGGAATTGAGGATAGCCTCGATCTCAATGATAAGTGTGTTCATGTTTTCAAAGGTAAGGAGCTCGTTGCCTGCGACACGTCTGAGGTGTCGTTTGAAGGATTTCACTGCAGCCTCCCATAACCCGCCAAAGTGGGGTGAGTTGGGCGGAATGAAGCGCCATTCGATCCGTCGATCGGCTAAAAAGGACTGAACCTTTACCTTGTGATCGTCGGACTGCAGGAGGTTTCGGAGCTCTCGTAGTTCGTTGTTGGCGCCAACGAAATTGGTACCGTTGTCTGAATAAATCGTTAGGCAGAATCCTCGGCGAGCAATGAATCTTCGCAGAGCCGCAATGAAGGCCTCGCTAGTGAGGTCGCTGACCAGCTCGATGTGGACTGCTTTAACTGCAAGACATATGAAGATTGCTACATATACCTTGACCTTACGTCGGTTGCGGTCCTTTCGTTCCTTGATGTAAAAGGGTCCGCAGTAGTCGACTCCGACGTTGGTAAACGGCCGAGATTCTGTTATTCGTGCGACTGGGAGATCGCCCATGACATAATTCACTGGAGGTGGATTGGCTCTGCAGCAACGGACGCACTTCTTCAGCGTGCTCCACACTTGACTACGGCCGTCGATAGGCCAATAAGATTTTCTCAAGGCATATAAAGTAGCTTGAGTTCCGGAGTGGAGGTTTAGGAGGTGCTCATGCTCGATTATAAGTGCTGTAACGGAAGACTTTGGCAGAATGATTGGGTGTTTCTGAGTGAAAGGCATTGTTGAGTGAGTAAGACGGCCTCCGACTCGCAACATCCCGTCCTTGTCCAGAAATGGATTGAGCCGTTGTAGTTTCCCTTTCACTGCAGAGTGTCGATCGGCTCGGAGAATACGGATCTCATCTGGAAAATAGCAGAGCTGTAATAACTTGACAAGTCTGTTGTGAGCACCAATTAAATCGTGAATGGTTAAAGGTCTTCCGCGATCCTGTTTTTGTCTCCACCGGAGGCAACGAGCGGTGATTCTAATCAGTTTTGGCCAAGAGGAGAATCTCTCCAGTAGACTGTGGTCGGCGGGAGTCACGGACAGACAGGTCGCCTTCTTCTGCTCCAGAATTTCGATTTGTGATGATACTGGTACTGGGTTCCACGTCGGCCAGTATT
>NW_025219969.1:760306-761432 GCF_014825855.1 Bombus pyrosoma | reverse complement strand
TAACGTTTAACGTTACATAGTATTACGTTATAACGTATACTGTTATGTAGTATTTCGCTATAACGTATATCGTTATATGGTAATACGTTATAACGTATATCGTTATATGGTAGTACGTTATAACGTATATCGTTATGTAGTATAACGTTATATAGTATTACGTTATAACGTATAACGTTATGTAGTATTACGTTATAACATATATTGTCATATGGCAATACGTTATAACGTATATCTTTATATGGTATCACGTGATAACGTATATCGTGATATGGAATTAGGTTATAACGTATATCGTTATATAGTAATACGATATAACGTATAACGTTATGTAATATTACGTTACATCGTATAAGGTTATGTAGTATTTAGCTATAACGTATATCGTTATATGGTAATACGTTATAACGTATATCGTGATATGGAATTAGGTTATAACGTATATTGTTATATAGTAATACGATATAACGTATAACGTTATGTAATATCACGTTACATCGTATAACGTTATGTAGTATTTAGTTATAACGTATATCGTTCTATGGTAATACGTTATAACGTATATCGTGATATGGAAATAGGTTATAACGTATATCGTTATATAGTAATACGATATAACGTATAACGTTACGTAATATTACGTTACATCGTATAACGTTATGTAGTATTACGTTGTAACGTGTATCGTTATATTTTAATACGTTATCATGTATAACGTTATGTAGCATTACGTTATATCGTGTAACGTAATATAGTATTACGTTATAACGTATAACGTCATATAGAACTAGGTTATAACGTATATCGTTACATGGTAATACGTTATAACGTATATCGTTATATGGTAATAATTTATAACGTATAACATTCAGTAGTATTACGTTATTACGTATAATGTAATGTAGCATTACGTTATATCGTGTAACATACTATAGTATTTCGTTATAACGTATAACGTCATATAGAATTAGGTTATAACGTATATCGTTATATGGTAATACGTTATAACGTACATCGTTATATGGTAGTACGTTATAACGTATATCGTTATATGGTAATAATTTATAACGTATAACGTTCAGTAGTATTACGTTATGACGTATAATTTTATAACGTATATCGTTAT
>NW_025219969.1:758770-759806 GCF_014825855.1 Bombus pyrosoma | reverse complement strand
AGGCCACACCAGCAAAAATTGCTTCAAAAATAATAAAGGAAGCAACAGCAGAGACAACCAGGAACCCAGAATTGGTCTATTAGGAAGCACCTCGGCGATACAAGCGGCAAACCATGATGTGTGGATAATCGACTCGGGAGCTACGGATCACATGACAGGACGACAAGAGTGGTTCAGCGTCTTCGAAAAATTCGAAAACGCGGTGAAGATAGAAATCGGCGATGGTACGCTCATGGATGCGTGCGGCAAAGGGAAAATCGAGGTAGAGACTTTTGTGGACGGCAAGTGGGTAGCATGTACGATGAACGACGTCTTGTATGTCCCAAGTATGAAAAGAAACCTATTTTCCATTAGAGCTGTCGCAAAGAAAGGCATAGATTTCAGTATTTTAAAAGAAGGGAAAAATTGTATGTTTTTGCAAAACCAGAAAATTATAGCATGAGGTTCTTCTTTCGGAAATTTATATAAGGTCGATATGCGAGTTAGTATACCGTCGGTTTGCAATCTTAGTAATAGAGCAGAGTCAAACGCGGACACGCTACAGTTATGGCACGAACGGCTATGTCATCAAAACGTTAGACACATTAAGAATTTTTTAAAGAATTCGGACATGAAAGTTGTAGAGGATAGTAACTTTTTCTGTGAAGGTTGCGCATACGGGAAACACCATAGATCGAGTTTTCACGAGAAAATCAAGCGTGCGACTAAACCTCGCGAAATTATTTATGCGGATGTATGTGGACCTATGGAAGTCGAATCATTAGGCAAGGAACTGTATTTTCTCACGTTTAAAGACGATTTTTCAAAATTCACAAAGATTTACTTCTTACGACATATGTCAGAAGTAATCGAAAAGATAAAAACTTTTTGCCTAGAAGTCGAAAATGAATTTAACAGTAAGATCAAAGAAATTCATAGTGATGGAGGGAAAGAATTCAAAAATAAAGAGGTTAAAGAATTTTTAAGAAGTCAGGGAATTAGGCACACGACTAACGTCCCATACACTCCTGAACAGAATGGTGTCGCAGAAAGAGAA
>NW_025219969.1:757084-758270 GCF_014825855.1 Bombus pyrosoma | reverse complement strand
ATGTGTTGAGCATTTCCGTAGCAGGCCGGTTCGGGTCTATTGCTATTCCTTCCTTGTACTTTTCCGTGTATCTGCTAATCTCCTCCTTGACCGTTGGTATTCCCAGGTCCTTCCGTATGTCCTCGTATCTAACGTACCATAGGACGATTACTATTGTTCTAAGAATGTTAGCTTGTATTGTCTCTACTTCGATTATATGACTCATTGCTGCTGCCCCCTTAATGGTATTCCGTACGTCCATTTTGGTCCAGATTGGTTTTATAATTGTTTTGTATATTTTTAATTTATTTTATATGCTTAATTTGGATTCAATTACATCTATAGGATTCCGTGAAAAGAAATCTACGTGAGCCATTCGTTTACCTTCTCCATACATAATATCAAGATCAAAGCACCACCTATAGACCCGGTCATTAAGATTTCCTTTATTGCTGGAGGCTTTCAAAGAATTACAACAATTGGAAATTCTCGTCCCTGTAAATAGTGTCGGAAATGTTTGACAGCGTTTACGACTGCTATTGTCTCTAGTTCATATGAATGGTACCTGCATTCCGTAGGACAAGTTCTTTTACTATAACATTCTACTACTCTGTCCTTACCTTCAACCTTATGCATTAAAATATCCCCATGTATATCCGAACTAGAATCACTCGGTAATTCTATAGGATAAATAGGGTCAAATATCGTTAATACTGGCGCGTCAGTCAGGACGGAAATTACCCTTTGCCCTATCTTTTCATGTTTCTCTGTTCAGGTCGTGTTTTCTCCTCATCTCTTTTTTTTCTTTTTATTATTTGACGTGGGTTTATACAAAGGTTTCATTACTTGTGGCAATTTAGGAACAAAGTTTCGGAGGTAAGAAGTTAATCCTATAAACTGTCCAAGCTGTGTGACGATCGTTGTCGCAGGTGAAGGACTCAAATCTCGTATCTTACCAGGGTTAGAGCGAACTTCACCGTTTTGAATTACATATCCAAGATGGAGTATCAACGTCTTTTCAAAAGAACAATTAGAAAAATTAAAAGAGAATCCGCCTTTTACGTTGGGATTTAAAACGTGTCCAACCTTTCTAAAGCTTGATCTGTCGAGTCGGCAATAATTAGGACGTCATCCAGTAAACAAAACCGTACGAATAGGCGAGGTCGTCTAGGGCATTGAGAATGGTCCTATGAAAACGGGCGGTGCA
>NW_025219969.1:755194-756584 GCF_014825855.1 Bombus pyrosoma | reverse complement strand
ATAGACCCAGGACCCACCATAAAGACATTAACCTTTAGCTGCATTGTGTCCACATATGTTTGCCAGTCTAATTGCATGTCTGGAGAATTCTCTTATTCGAGAAGTATTTGCAGTTTATGGCTGGGTCTTGGAAAGGTCCTTGAGTTTATTAGGCGCTCTTAAGAATCACGGAGAAAGCGGACAGTCACGGGATGGGAAACGCTAATACATGTCCGTCATAAAAGGCCGTTTTTCATCAGGAGCAAAGTCCACCGCCGCTCTACGTTGGTGGGAGACTTCTGCATATTCTGTTCATTAGAGCGGGTCATCACCAGTCGGCATTGCGGAACGTTACCCTCACTTCCTGGGCGAAAAGTATGAATAACGAATCCGCGTTCTTCGGTGAAAGGACGCACCCACACCAAGCTTTCCTCCGAGACACCTTAAGGGCAGCTCAGCAGTCTCACTCTCATTCGCCTTCTAAGTCTCACTCTCATTCGCGTCTCACCCCAGTTCAAGTCTCATTCTCTCCAATTTCGAGTCCAGTACAATTCCCGGGCAGTTCCAGTTCAGCACTTATCGAGCAAGTGGTCAAGCAGCCATCACCACGTCTCTCTCGGTCAAGTCATCATCAAGTGTTCGGTTGAATACAGTCAGTCAACGCAACTATATTAAAAGAGTCTCAGGCCGTAATCACTCGTCGTTGTTCGTACACGCCTTCACTATTGTATCAAAGAAGTTGTTGGATCGATTAAATATAGTAACCTGTCAACCGCAGCGTTATTTCAATTAATCACCCTTATTATCCCACAGGAAATAAGGGATCATACGATTCGTGGCGTCGATTAGTCAATCGTAACGGGAATTTACGACTCTCGTTGGCGCGCTTCTTCGAGATCGCGTCTCCCTGCGAACGTGCGAAAGTTCAGCAAATACGCTGGATTTGATAGCGCCGACGGCTAAGGTAGGACAAACAGGATGTCATGCCGTCTATTTGGCAACGTATGTGGTGCATAACGCGCATCGAATTATCGACATATCACCAATAGCAGCGGAGATACGTTGAATTGAATATTGAATCACGAATATGCATAACTGCAAATACGTTGGTTTTGATAGCACCGAAGGTTAAGGTAGGACAAACAGGATGTCATGCACTCTATTTGGCAACGCATGTGGTGTATAACGCGCATCGAATTATCGACATATCAGCAAAAGCAGCGGAGGTACGTTCGGATGAATATACAAGCTTGTGTATACAAACCTGGAAATACGCTGGTCTTAACCTAGACCGGAGTTCACATAGCTAAAATCGGATATCGTGTTCCGTATTAGGCAGCATATGGAGAGCATAAAACGCATCAAATTAGCGACATATAACCAATAGAGGCTGAGATACCTTGAACTGAAT
>NW_025219969.1:753439-754694 GCF_014825855.1 Bombus pyrosoma | reverse complement strand
TATAGCGCGCATCGATTTGTCGGCAAATCTAAAATAGCAGCGGTAATACGTTCAATTGAAAATTCAAGCTTGAATACGCTTAAATGTAATTGCATTGGAATTGTCCAGGACCAGAGTTATCACACCGTAAACAAGAGGATGTGCGCTATACTTTGCTGCAAATGTGGAGTATAAGGCGCATCGAATTGTGATATATCTTGAATAGAAGCGGAGATTCCATGATTTGAATATTTAGGACAGAATGTGCAAAACTGCAAATACTCTGGATTTGACCTAGACCAGAGTTGACATAGCGCAAACCGGATGTCGTGCTCCGTATTAGGCAGCATATGACGAGTATAACGCGCATCGAGTTATCGACATATCACCAATATCAGCGGGGATACGTTCAGATGAATATTCAAGCTTCAACATGCAAAACTGGAAATACGCTGCTCTGAACCTTGACCAGAGTTGAAATAGCGCAAACCGGAAGTCACGCGCAGTATTTGGCACCACATGTGAAGTATAACGCGCATTGAATGGTAGACATATCACCAATAGCAGCGTAGATATGTTAAGATGAACATACAGGCTTGAATATGCAAAACTGGAAACACGTTCGTCGTAAGCTTGACAAGAGTTGAAGTAGCGCAAACCGGATGTCGTGCTATATATTTGGCAGTATATGTGAAGTATGACGCGCATTCTATTGTCGACATATCACCAATAGCAGCAGAAATACGTTCAGATGAATGTTTATGCTTGAATATGCAAAACTGAAACTACGCTGGTCTTCACCTAGACCAGAGTTGACGTAGCGCAAACCGGATGTCGCGACCAGTATTTGGCAGCATATGTGAAGTATGACGCGCATTGAATTGCAGACAAATCACCAATATTAGCGGAGATATGTTCGATGAATATTCATGCTTGAATATGCAAAACTGGAAATACGCTGCTCTGAACCTAGACCAGAGTTGACGTAGCGCAAACCGGATGTCGCGACCAGTATTTGGCAGCATATGTGAAGTATGACGCGCATTGAATTGCAGACATATCACCAATATTAGCGGAGATACGTTCAGATGAATATACAAGATTGAATATACATAACTGCAAATACGATTTGTTTGGCATTGCCCAGAGTTGAAATAGCTTAAACCGGATGTCGTGCTCTGTATTTGCAGCATATGTCTAGAACAAGGCGCATTCTGACGCCGTCAGATGACCAATAGCAGCTCATGAACATTCATTTGAATATTGAAGTCTGAAT
>NW_025219969.1:751655-752939 GCF_014825855.1 Bombus pyrosoma | reverse complement strand
ATTACCAATAGCAGGAAATACATGATCAGAGGAATATTGTAGCATGAATATGCAAAACAGCATCTGGCTGGTCTGGACCTAGACCAGAGTTGACATAGCGCAAACGGGATGTCGTACCACGTATATTGCAACATATATGGAATACAAAGCGCACAGAGTTGAAGGCATATCTCGGATAGCAGCGGAGATACGTTCAGACAAATAATCATGCTTGAATACGCAAAACTGGAAATACTCTGGTCTTGACCTAAGACAGAGATGACGTAGCGAAAGCAACATGTCGTTCCACGTATTTGGCAACATATGTGGAGTATAACGCGTTCAGAATTGTGGACTTATCTCGAATGGCAGGTGAGATACGTTCTATTCAACATTTAAGCTTGAATATGCAATGCTGCAACTGCGCTCGATTTCGCAGAGCCCAGAATAGACATAGCGCAAACCGGATGTCGTGCTCTATATTTCTCAGCAAATGTGAGGAATAACGCGCATTGAAATGCCGACATATGACGAATAGCAGCTGAGATACGACTTACTAAATGTTACAGTCTGAATATGCAAAAGTGCAAATACACAGGATTTGACCTAGATCAGACTTGACATAGCACAAACGGTATGTCGTGCTCTGTATTTGCAGCATATGCGTGAATAACGCGCTTCGAATTATCGACATATCACCAATCGCAGCGGAGATATGTTCAGATGAATTTTCAGGCTCGAATATGAAGAAGTGGAAACACGCTCGTCTTAACATTGACAAGAGTTGACGTAGCGCTAACCGGATGTCGTGCTCTTTATTTGGCAGGATATGAGAAGTATATCGCGCATTGAATTGTAGACATCACGAATAGCAACGTAGTTATGTTCAGATGAACATTCATGCTTGAATATGCAAAACTGAAAATACGCTGGTATTGACCAAGACCAGAGTTGACATAGCGCAAACCGGATGTCGTTCCACGTATTTGGCATCATTTGTGGAGTATAACGCGCTCAGAATTGTAGACATATCTCGAATGGCAGCAGAGATACGTTCCATTGAATATTCAAGCCTGAATATAAATTGATGCAACTGCGCTGGATTGCGCAGTGCCCAGATTTGACGTAGCGCAAACCGGATGTCGGGCTCTGTATTTGGCAGCATATGCGTGAATGACGCGCTTCGAATTATCGACATATCACCAATAGCAGCGGAGATATGTTCAGATGAATATTCAGGCTTGAATATGCAAAACTGGAGATATGCTGCTCTGAACCTTGACCAGAGTTGAAATAGCACAAACC
>NW_025219969.1:749446-751155 GCF_014825855.1 Bombus pyrosoma | reverse complement strand
ATTTGACCGGTTTCAGAGATGACATAGCGTAAACAGCAGGATGTGCTCTGTATTTCGCAGCATATGTGGTGTATAACGCGCATCGAATTATCGACATATCACCAATAGCAGCGGAGATACGTTGAATTGAATATTGAATCACGAATATGCATAACTGCAAATACGCTGGTTTTGATAGCACCGAAGGTTAAGGTAGGACGAACAGGATGCCATGCACTCTATTTGGCAACGCATGTGGTGTATAACGCGCATCGAATTATCGGCATGTCACCAAAAGCAGCGGAGGTACGTTCGGATGAATATACAAACTTGTGTATACAAACCTGGAAATACGCTGGTTCTTAGACCGGAGTTCACATAGCTAAAATCGGATATCGTGTTCCGTATTAGGCAGCATATGGAGAGCATAAAGCGCATCAAATTAGCGACATATAACCAATAGAGGCTGAGATACCTTGAACTGAATATTCAAACTTGAATATGCAAAACTGGAATTACGCTGGTTTTGACCTAGACAAGAGTTGACATAGCGCAAACCAGATGTCGTGCTCTGTATTTGGCAGCATATATGGTGTATAGCGCGCATCGATTTGTCGGCAAATCTAAAATAGCAGCGGTAATACGTTCAATTGAAAATTCAAGCTTGAATATGCTTAAACGTAATTGCATTGGAATTGTCCAGGACCAGAGTTATCACACCGTAAACAAGAGGATGTGCGCTATACTTTGCTGCAAATGTGGAGTGTAAGGCGCATCGAATTGTGATATATCTTCAATAGAAGCGGAGATTCCACGATTTGAATATTTAGGACAGAATGTGCAAAACTGCAAATACTCTGGATTTGACCTAGACCAGAGTTGACATTGCGCAAACCGGATACGTTCAGATGAATATTCAAGCTTGAATATGCCAAACTGGAAATACGCTGCTCTGAACCTTGACCAGAGTTGAAATAGCGCAAACCGGAAGTCGCGCGCAGTATTTGGCATCACATGTGAAGTATAACGCGCATTCTATTGTCGACATATCTCCAATAGCAGCAGAAATACGTCCAGATGAATGTTTATGCTTGAATATGCAAAACTGAAACTACGCTGGTCTTCACCTAGACTAGAGTTGACATAGCGCAAACCGCATGCCGTTCCACGTATTTCGCAGCTTATATGGAATATAACGCGCACAGGGTTGAAGACATATCTCGAATAGCAGCGACGATACGATGTATTGAATATTCAAGCCTGAGTATGCAAAGCTGCAAATGCGCTGGATTTTGCACTGCCCAGATTTGCCGTAGCGCAAACCGGATGTCGCGCTCTGTATTTGACAGGATATGTGAAGTATAACGCGCATTGTATTGTCGCCATATCACCAATATCAGCGGGGATACGTTCAGATGAATATTCAAGCTTGAATATGCATAAGTGGAAATACGCTGATCTTGACCTAGACCAGAGTTGACATAGCGGAAACCGGATATCGTACCACGTATTTGGCATCATATGGGGAGTATAAAGCGCATGGAATTATCCTCATGTCACCAATATCAGCGGGGATACGTTCATATGAATATTGAAGCTCGAATGTGCAGTACTGGAAATACGCAGGATTTGGCAGTGGTCAGATTTGACACAGTGCAAACCGGATGTCGCTCCACGTGTTTCGCATCATATGGGGAGTATAAAGCGCATCGAATTATCCGCATATCACC
>NW_025219969.1:747827-748946 GCF_014825855.1 Bombus pyrosoma | reverse complement strand
GCATGTCAGGAGCGTAAATCGCATCGAATTATCAACATATGAACAATAGCATCGGAGATACGTTCAGATGAATATTCAAGGTTGAATATGCAGAACTGGAAATATTCTGGTCTTAACCTAGACCAGAGATGACGTAGCGCAGCCCGAATGTCGTGCTCTGTATTGGCAGCATATGTGGAGTATAACGCGTATTGAATTGCCGACATATCACCAATAGCAGTGTATATACGTTCACATGAATATTCAGACTTGAATATGCAAATCTGGAAATACGCTCGTCTTAACCTAGTCAAGAGTTGACGTAGCGCAAACCGGATGTCGCTCCACGTATTTGGCAGCATATGTGGAGTATAACGCGCACAGAATTGTCGACATGTCTCGAATAGCAGCGAAGATACGTTCAAATGAATATTCAGGCTTGAATATGCAAAACTGGAAATACGCTGCTCTGAACCTAGACCAGAATTGACATAGCGCAAACCGGATATCGTACCCTGTATTTCGCAGCATATGTGGAGTATAACGCGCATAGAATTGTAGACATGTCTCGAATAGCAGCGAAGATACGTTCAAATGAATATTCAGGCTTGAATATGCAAAACTGGAAATACGCTGCTCTGAACCTAGACCAGAATTGACATAGCGCAAACCGGATATCGTACCCTGTATTTCGCAGCATATGTGGAGTATAACGTGCATTGAATTGTCGACATATCACCAATATTAGCGGAGATACGTTTAGATAAATATTCATGCTTGAATGTGCAAAACTGGAAATACGCTCGTCTTATCCTGGACCATCGTTGACGTAGCGCAAACCGGATGTCGTTCCACGTATTTGGCAGAAAGTCGGGAGTGTAATTCGCGGCAAATTATCAACATATCGCCAATAGCAGCGGAAATACGTTCAGACGAATATTGAAGCCCGAATGTGCAATACTGGAAATACGCAGGATTTGGCAGTGGTCAGATTTGACACAGTGCAAACCTGATGTCGCTCCACGTACTACGCATAATATGGGGAGTATAAAGCGCATGGAATTATCCGCATATCACCAATATCAGCGGGGATTCGTTCATATGAATATTCAAGCATTAATATGCAAATCTGAAAATACG
>NW_025219969.1:746317-747327 GCF_014825855.1 Bombus pyrosoma | reverse complement strand
TGTAACGTTCAGTAGTACTTCGTTACAACGTATAACTTTATATACTATTATGTTATAACGTATATAGTTATATAGTAATACGTTACAACCCATAACGTTTTATAGTATTACGTTATAACGTATACCGTTATATAGTAATACGTTATAACGAACAACGTTATGTAGTATTACGTTACATCGTATAACGTTATGTAGCATTATGTTATAACGTATACCATTATTTAATATTACGTTATAACGTATATCGTTTTATGGTAATACGTTATAACGTATAACCTTATGTAATATTACGTTATAACGTATATCGTTAGATGGTAATACGTTATAACGAATAACGTTATGTAGTATTACGTTACATCGTATAACGTTATGTAGTATTACGTTATACCGTACAACGTTATGTAGTATTACTTTATAACGTATATCGTTGTATAGTAGTACGTTATAACGAACAACGTTCAGTTGTATTACGTTATAACGTATAACGTTCAGTAGTAGTTCCTTACAACGTACATCGTTATATAGTAGTACGTTATGATGTATAACGTTCAGTAGTATTTCATTAAAATGTATAACATTATGTATTATTACGTTATAACGTATATCGTTATATAGTAGTACGGTATAACGAACAACGTTCAGTAGTATTACGTTATAACGTATAGCGTTATGTATTATTACGTTATAACGTACATCGCTATATGGTAATACGTTATAACGTATATCGTAATATGAAAGATACGTTATAACGTGAAATGTTATGTAGTATTGCGTTATAACGTACATCGCTATATGGTAATACGTTATAACCTATATCGTTATATGAAAGATACGTTATAACGTGAAATGTTATGTAGAATTACGCTATAACGTATAACATAATGTATTATTACGTTATAACGTATATCGTTATATAGTAATGCGTTATAACGAATAACGTTATGTAGTATTACGATACATCGTATAACGTTATGTAGTATTACGTTATAACGTACAACGTTATGTAGTAT
>NW_025219969.1:744446-745817 GCF_014825855.1 Bombus pyrosoma | reverse complement strand
ATAACGTTTACGTTATATATAGTTTTACGTTATAACGTATATCGTTATATGGTAATACGTTGTAACGTATAACGTTCATTAGTATTACTTTATAACGTATATCGTTATATGGTAAATCGTTATAACGTATAACGCTCAGTAGTATTACGTTATAACGTATAACGTTATGTAGCACCACGTTATAAAGTATAACGTCATACAGAATTAGGTTATAACGTATATCGTTATATGGTAATACGTTATAAGGTATATCGTTATATGGTAGTAAGTTATATGGTATATCGTTATGTAGAATTACGTTATAATGTTTAACGTTATATATAGTATTACGTTATAACGTATATCGTTATAAGGTAATACGTTATGTATTGCGTATAATGTTCGTACGTATAACGTTATAACGTTCAGTAGTGTTATGTTATAACGTATAACGTTATATAGCATCACGTTATAACGTATAACGTTATGTAGCATCACGTTATAACATACAACGTCATATAGTATTATTTTATAACGTATATCGTTATATAGTAATACGTTATCATGTATAACATTATGTAATATTACGTTACATAGTATTACGTTATAACGTATAACGTTATGTAGTATTACGTTTTAAGGTATAACGTTATATGGTAATACGTTATAACGTATAACGTGATATATTATTACGTTGTAACGTTTAACGTTATATAGTATTACGTTATAACGTATAGCGTTATGTAATATTTCGCTATAACGTATATCGTTATATGGTAATACGTTATAACATATATCGTTATATGTTAATACGTTATAACGTATAACGTTCAGTAGTATTACGTTATAACGTATATCGTTATATGGTAATACGTTATAACGTCTATCGTTCAGTAGTATTACGTTATAACGTATATCGTTATATGGTAATACGTTATAACGTCTAACGTTCAGTAGTATTACGTTATAACGTACAACGTTATGTAGCACCGCGTTATAACGTATAACGTGATATAGTAAAGTTTTTTAACGTATATCGTTATGTAGTTATACGTTATCATGTATAACGTTATGTAGTATTACGTTATAACGTCTATCGTTATATAATAGTACGTTATACCGTATATCGTTATGTAGTATCACGTTATATAGTATTACGTTATAACGTATACCGTTATGTAGTATTTCGGTACAACGTATATTGTCATATGGTAATACGTCGTAACGTATATCGTTATATGGTAGTACGTTATAACGTATATCGTTATGTAGAATTATATTATAACGTTTACGTTATATATAGTTTTACGTTATAACGTATATCGTTATATGGTAATACGTTGTAACGTATAACGTTCATTAGTATTACTTTATAACGTATATCGTTATATG
>NW_025219969.1:742883-743946 GCF_014825855.1 Bombus pyrosoma | reverse complement strand
GTTATAACGTATTAATACATAACGTTCTACACTATAACGTATTACTACTGAACATTATACTTTATAACGTAATACCATATAACGATATGCGTTATAACGTAATAATGCATAAGGTTATACGTTATAACGTATTACCATATAACGATATACGTTATAACGTATTGCCATATAACGATATACGTTATAACGTAATAATACATAATGTTATACTTTATAACGAAATACTACGTAACATTTCACGTTGTAACGTATTACGACATAACGTTATACCTTATAACGTCATACTACATAACGTTATACTTTCTAACGAAATACTACTGAACGTTATACGTCGTAACTTACTACCATATAACGATATACGTTATATCGTAATACTACATAACGTTATACGATATAACGTAATACTACATAACGATATACGTTATAACGTAATACTGTATAACGCTAAACGTTATAACGTAATACTATATCACGTTATACGCTGTAACGTAGTACTACATAACGTTGTTCGTTATAACGTGTTACTATATAACGATGTACATTATAACGTTATAATACATAACGTTATACGTTATAACGAAATACTACTGAACGTCATACGTCATAACGTACTACCATATAACGATATACGTTAGAGCGAGTTACCATATAACGAAATACGTTATAGCGCATTACTATATAATGTATTACTAAATAACGTTATACGTTATAAAGCAATACTATATAACTTAGTACTATATAACGTTATACGCTATAACGTAGTACTGCATAACGTTATACGATATAACGAAATACTACATAACGATATACGTTATAGCGTAATTCTATATAACGTTAAACGTTATACCGTAATAATGCATAACGTTATACGTTATAACGGAATACTACATAACATTTCACGTTATAACGTATTACGACATAACGTTATACGTTATAAAGAAATACTACATAACGTTATACGTTACAACGTAATACTACACAACCTTATTCGATGTAACGTAATACTACATAACGATATACGTTATAACGTAATACTATATAACGTTAAACGTTATACCGTAAT
>NW_025219969.1:741171-742383 GCF_014825855.1 Bombus pyrosoma | reverse complement strand
TACGTTATAACGTAATACTACTGAACGTTGTTCGTTATAACGTACTACTATATAACGATATACGTTATAACGTAATAATACATAATGTTATACATTTTAATGAAATACTACATAACGTTGTACGATGTAACGTAATACTACATAACGTTGTTCGTTATAACGTATTACTATATAACGATATACGTTATAACGTAATGCTGTATAACGTTGTACGTTATAACGTATTATTATATAACGATATACGTTATAACGTAATACTATATAACGTTATGCGTTGTAACGTATTACTATATAACTATATACGTTAGGACATAATAGTATATAAAGTTATACGTTGTAACGAAGTACTACTGAACGTTATACGTTATAACATACTGCCATATAACGATATACGTTATAACGTAATATTACATAAGGTCATACGTTACAACGTATTACCATAAAACGATATACGTTATAACGTAATAATACATAATGTTATACGTTATAACGAAAAACTACTGAACGTCGTACATCATAACGTACTACTATATAACGATATACGTTATAACGCAATGCTATATAACGTTATACGATATTACGTAATACTACATAACGTTATAACGTAGTACTACTGAACGTTATACGTTATAACGTAGTACTACTGTACGTTATACGTTATAACGTATTACCATATAACGATCTACGTTGTATCATAATACTACAAAACGTTATACGATATAACGTAATACTACATAACGATATACGTTATAACGTATTACGACATAACGTTATACGTTATAGCGTAATACTACATAACGTTATACGTTATAACGTATTACCATATGACGATATACGTTGTAACGTAATAATACATAATGTTATAGGTTATCACGAAATACTACATAACATTTCACGTTATAACGTATTACGACATAACGTTATACGTTATCGCGTAATACTACATAACGTTATACGTTATACCGTAATACTACATAACATTATTCGTTTTAACGTATTACTATATAACGATATGCGATATAACGTAATAATGCATAATGTTATACGTTATAAAGTAATACTACATAACATTTCAACTTATATCGTATTTTTCATATAAAGATATACATTATAACGTATTACCGTATAACGATGTACGTTATAACGAAATATTACGTAAGGTTATACGTTACAACGTGCTACCATATGACGATATACGTTATAACGTAATAC
>NW_025219969.1:739463-740671 GCF_014825855.1 Bombus pyrosoma | reverse complement strand
CAGTAGTAGTTCGTTACAACGTATATCGTTATATAGTAGTACGTTATGATGTATAACGTTGAGTAGTATTTCGTTATAACGTATAACATTATGTATTATTACGTTATAACGTATATCGTTTTATGGTAATACGTTATAACGTATAACGTTCAGTAGTACTACGTTATAACGAATAATGTTATGTAGTATTACGTTATAACGTATGACGTTATATCGTAATACGTTCTAACGTATATCGTTATATGGTAGTACCTTATGACGTATAACGTTCAGTAGTATTTCGTTATAACGTATATCATTATGTATTATTACGTTATAACGTATATAGTTATATGGAAATACGATATAACGTGTATCAGTAGTACTACGTTATATCGAATAATGTTATGTAGTATTACGTTATAATGTATGACGTTTTATCGTAATACGTTCTAACGTAAAACATTATGTATTATGACGTTATAATGTATATCGTTATATGGTAATACGTTATAACGTATATCGTTATTTGGTAGTACGTTATAACGTATAACGTTCAGTAGTACTACGTTATAACGAATAATGTTATGCAGTATTACGTTATAATGTATGACGTTATATCGTAATACGTTCTAACGTAAAACATTATGTATTATGACGTTATAATGTATATCGTTATATGGTAATACGTTAAAACGTATGTCGTTATATGGTAATACGTTATAACCTTTATTGTTATATGGTAGTACATTATAACGTATTACGTTCAGTAGTATTTCGTTACAACGTATATCGTTATATAGTAGTACGTTATGATGTATAACGTTGAGTAGTATTTCGTTATAACGTACAACATTATGTATTATTACGTTATAACGTATATCGCTTTATGGTAATACGATATAACGTATAAAATTATGTAATATTACGTTGTAATGTATATCGTTATATGGTAATACGATATAACGTATATTGTTATATGGTCGTACGTTGTAACGTATAACGTTCAGTATTACTACGTTATAACTATTAATGTTATGTAGTATTACGTTATAATGTATGACGTTATATCGTAATACGTTATAACGTCAAACATTAAGTATTATTCCGTTATAATGTATATCCTTATATTGTAATACGTTAAAACGTATGTCGTTATATGGTAACACGTTATAACGTATATCGTTATATGGTAGTACGTTATAACGAATAACGTTCAGTAGTACTAC
>NW_025219969.1:737919-738963 GCF_014825855.1 Bombus pyrosoma | reverse complement strand
ATACGTTATAACGTAATAATACGTAATGTTATAAGTTATAACGAAATACTACTGAACGTTATACATCACAACGTACTACTATATAGCGATATACGTTGTAACGAACTACTACTGAACGTTATACGTTATAACGTACTACCATAAAACGATATACGTTATAACGTATAACCATATAACGACATACGTTTTAACGTATTACTATATAACGATATACATTATAACGGAATAATATATAATGTTATAGGTTATAACGAAATACTACTAAACGTTATACATCATAACGTACTACTATATAACGATGTACGTCGTAACGAACTACTACTGAACGATATATGTTATAACGTACTACCATATGACGATAAAGGTTATAACGTACTACCATATAACGACATACGTTTTAACGTATTACCATATAACGATATACATTATAACGGAATAATAAATAATGTTTTACGTTATAACGTATTACGATATAACGTCATACATTATAACGTAATGCAACATAACATTATTCGTTATAACGTAGTACTACTGAACGTTATACGTTATAACGTACTACCATATAACGATATACGTTATAACGTGTTACCATATAACGACATACGTTTTAACGTATTACCATATAGGGATATACATTATAACGGAATAATACATAATGTCTTACGTTATAACGTATTACGATATAACGTCATACATTATAACGTAATACTACATAACATTATTCGTTATAACGTAGTACTACTGTACGTTATACGTTATAACGTACTACCATATAACGATATACCTTATATCGTATTACCATATAACGATATACATTATGACGTAATATTTCATAATGTTATACCTTTTAACGTATTACCCTATAACGATATACATTATAACGGAATAATACATAATGTTATAGGTTATAACGAAATACTACTAAACGTTATACATCATAACGTACTACTATATAACGATGTACGTTGTAACGAACTACTACTGAACGATATATGTTATAACGTACTACCATATGACGATAAAGGTTATAACGTATTACCATAT
>NW_025219969.1:736410-737419 GCF_014825855.1 Bombus pyrosoma | reverse complement strand
AACGTATGACCATATAACGATATGCGCTATAACGTAATACTACATAACGTTATACGGTGTAACGTAATGTTACATACCGTTATACGTTATATCGTATTACTATATAACGATATACGTTATAACCTAATTATATATGACGTTATACGTTATACGATATAACGTAATGCTACATATCATTATACGTCATAACATAATACTAATGAACGTTACACTTTATAACGTATTACCATATAACGAAACACGTTTTGACGTTATACTACATAACGTTATACGTTATAACGTAATACTATATAACGTAATACTACATAACGATATACGATATAACGTACTACGATATAACGATATATGTTACAACGTATTACCATATAACGATGTACGTTATAGCGAATTACAACATAGCGGTATACGTTATAACGTAATACTATATAACGTTAAACGTTACAACGTAATAATATATCACGTAATACGATATAACGTATTACCATATAACGATATGCGCGATAACGTAATACTACATAACGTTATACGGTGTAACGTAATGTTACATACCGTTATACGTTATATCGTATTACTATATAACGACATACGTTATAAAATAATTATATATGACGTTAAACGTTATACGATATAACGTAATGCTACATATAATTATACGTCATAACATAATACTACTGAGCGTTATACTTTATAACGTATTACCATATAACGATACAAGTTATGACGTTATACTACATAACGTTATACGTTATAACGTAATACTATATAACGTAATACTACATAACGATATACGCTATAACGTACTACCATATTACGATATATGTTACAACGTATTACCATGTAACGATGTACGTTATAACGAAATACTACATAACGGTATATGTTAAACGTTACAACGTAATACTATATTACGTTATACGATATAACGTATTACCATATAACGATATGCGCTATAACGTAATGCTACATAATGTTATACGATGTAACGTAATATTACATAACGTTATACGTT
>NW_025219969.1:734806-735910 GCF_014825855.1 Bombus pyrosoma | reverse complement strand
ATAGATTATAACGTAATATTACGTAATGTTATACGTTATAACGTATTACCATAAAACGATATACGTTATAACGTAATAATACATAATGTTATACGTTATAACGAAATACTACTGAACGTTATACATCATAACGTACTACTATATAACGATATACGTTATAACGAACTACTACTGAACGTTATACGTTATAACGTATTACTATATAACGATGTACGTTGTAACGAACTACTACTGAACGTTATACGTTATAACGTACTACCATATAACGATTAACGTTATATCGTATTACCATATAACGATATACATTATAACGTAATATTACACAATGTTATACGTTATAACGTATTACCATATAACGACATACGTTTTAACGTATTACCATATAACGATATACATTATAACGGAATAATACATAATGTTTTACGTTATAACGTATTGCGATATAACGTCATACATTATAACGTAATACTACATAACATTATTCGTTATAACGTAGTACTACTGAACGTTATACGTTATGACGTACTACCATATAACGATATACGTTATATCGTATTACCATATAACGATATACATTATAACGTAATATTACATAATGTTATACGTTATAACGTATTACCCTAAAACGAAATACGTTATAACGTAATAATACATAATGTTATACGTTATAACGTATTACGATATAACGTCATACATTATAACGTAATACTACATAACATTATTCGTTATAACGTAGTACTACTGAACGTTATACGTTATAACGTGCTACCATATATCGATATACGTTATCGTATTACCATATAACAACATACGTTATAACGTATTACCATATAACGGTATACATTATAACGTAATAATAAATAATGTTATACGTTATAACGTATTATCATAAAACGATATACGTCATAACGTAATAATACGTAATGTTATACGTTATAACGAAATACTACTGAACGTTATACATCATAACGTACTACTATATAACGATATACGTTGTAACGAACTACCACTGAACGTTATACGTTATAACGTACTACCGTATAACGATATACGTTATAACATATTACCATATAACGACATACGTTTTAACGTATTACCATATAA
>NW_025219969.1:733284-734306 GCF_014825855.1 Bombus pyrosoma | reverse complement strand
GTTATAAAATATAACGTATTAATACATAACATTATTCGATATAACGTATTACGACATAACGTTATACTTTATAGCGTAATACTACATAACGTTATACGTTATAACGTAATACTACATAACGCTATAGGTTATAACGCATTAATACATAACGTTATGCACTATAACGTATTACTACTGAACGTTATACGTTATAACTTATTACCATATAACGATATACGTTATAACGTAATACCATATGACGATATCCGTTATAACGTAATAATACATAATGTTATACTTTATAACGAAATACTACGTAACATTTCACGTTATAACGTATTACGACATAACGTTATACGTTTAGCGTAATACCACATAACGTTATACGTTATATCATAATTCTATATAACATTATACGTTATAACGCATTTCCATATAACGATATACGTTATAAAGTAATACTACTCACCGCTATACGTTATATCGTATTACCCTATAATTATATACGTTATAGCGTATTACTATATAGCGTTATACGTTATAAAGCAATACTATATAACTTAGTACTACATAAGTCTATACGTTATAACGTAATACTGCATCACGTTATACGATATAACGTAATACTACATAACGTTATACGTTATAACGTAATACTACTGAACGTTATACGTTATAACGTATTACCATATAACTATCTACGTTATAACGTAATGCTACATAACGTTATACGATATAACGTAATACTACATAACGTTATACGTTATAACGTAATGCTACTGAACGTTATACGTTATAACGTACTACCACATAACGATATACGTTATAACGTAATACTTACGTAATACGATATAACGTTATACTACATAACGTTATACGTTATAACGTAAAACTACTGAACGTTATACGTTATAACGTACTACCACATAACGATATACGTTATAACGTAGTAGTATATAACGTTTTACGTTTTAACGTAATACTACATAACGTTTTACGTTTTGACGTAATACCACACAACGCTATTTGTTATAACATAATAA
>NW_025219969.1:731648-732784 GCF_014825855.1 Bombus pyrosoma | reverse complement strand
TTATACACTATAACGTACTACTCCTGCACGTTATACGTTTTAACTTACTACCATATAACGATATACGTTATAACGTAATACCATATAACGATATCCGTTGTAACGTAATAATACATAATGTTATACTTTATAACGAAATACTACGTAACATTATGCGTTATAACGTATTAACATATAACGATATACGTTATAACGTAATACTACACAACATTATACTTTATATCGTAATTTTACATAACATTATACGTTATAACGTATTACCATATAACGATATACGTTATAACGCAATGCTATATCACGTTATACGATATTACGTAATACTACATAACGATATACGTTATAACGTAATACTACAAAACGTTATACGATATAATGAAATACCACATAACGTTATACGTGATAACGTATTGCCATATATCGATATACGTCATAAAGTAATTCTACGGAACGCTATACGTTATATCGTATTACAATGTGACGATATACGTTATAACCTAATACTATATAACGTTATACGTAATAACGTATTACTATAAAACGATATACGTTATAACGTAATAATACATAATGTTATACGTTATAACGAAAAAATACTAAACGTTCATACATCATAACGTACTACTATATAACGATATACGTTGTAACGAACTGCTACTAAACGTTATACGTTATAACGTACTACCGTATAGCGATATACGTTATAACGTATTACCATATAACGATATACATTATAACGTAATATTACATAATGTTATACGTTATAACGAAATACTACTGAACGTTATACATCATAACGTACTACGATATAACGATATACGTTATAACGAACTACTACTGAACGTTATACGTTATAACGTACTACCGTATAACGATATACGTTATATCGTATTACCATATAACGATATACATTATAACGTAATATTACATAATGTTATAAGTTATAACGTATTACCATAAAACGATATTCGTTCTAACGTAAAAATACATAATGTTATACGTTATAACGAAATACTACTGAACGGTATACATCATAACGTACTACTATATAACGATATACGTTGTCACGAACTACTACTCAACGTTATACGTTATAACGTACTACCACAAAACGATATACGTTATATCGTAATACTACA
>NW_025219969.1:730136-731148 GCF_014825855.1 Bombus pyrosoma | reverse complement strand
TTAAAACGTAATACTACATAACGTTATACGTTATACTGTATAGCCATATAACGTTATACATTATAACGTAATACTATATAACGTAATACTACATAACGATATACGATATAACGTACTACCATATAACGATATACGTTATAACGTAATACTACATAACGTTATACATGATAACGTATAACTGTATAACGATATACGTTATGAATTAATACTATATCACGTTATACGTCATAACATGGTGCTACATAACGTTGTACGTTATAACGTAATACTACTGAACGTTATACGTTATAACGTATTAACA
Organism: Bombus pyrosoma; assembly: GCF_014825855.1. Taxonomy (NCBI): domain Eukaryota; kingdom Metazoa; phylum Arthropoda; class Insecta; order Hymenoptera; family Apidae; genus Bombus; species Bombus pyrosoma. Next base: position 730,847 of record NW_025219969.1, on the reverse strand, counting down.
TATAACGTTATACGTTATAACGTAATACTATATAACGTAATACTGCATAACGATATACGATATAACGAACTACCATATAACGATATACGTTACAACGTAATACTACATAACGTTATACATGATAACGTATAAATATATAACGATATACGTTATAAATTAATACTATATCACGTTATACGTCATAACGTGGTGCTACATAACGTTGTACGTTATAACGTAATACTACTGAACGTTATACGTTATAACGTATTAACATTTAACGTTATACGTTATAACGTAATACTATATAACGTAATACTACATAACAATATACGATATAACGTACTACCATATAACGATATACGTTATAGCGAAATACTACATAACGCTATACGTTATAACGTATTACCATATAACGTTATACCTTATAACGTAATACTATATAACGTAATACTACATAACGATATACGATATAACGTACTACCATATAACGATATACGTTATAACGTAATACTACATAACGTTATACGCTATAACGTAATATTACATAACGTTATACGTTATATCGTATTACTATATAACGATATACGTTATAACCTAATTCCATATCGCGATATACGTTATGATCTAATTCTATATGACGTTATACGTTTTAACGTAATACTGTATTACGTTACACGATATAACGTAATGCTACATAACGTTATACATGATAACGTATTACTATATAAC
>NW_025219969.1:728462-729636 GCF_014825855.1 Bombus pyrosoma | reverse complement strand
AACGTATAACGTTCAGTAGTATTACGTTATAACGTACAACGTTATGTAGCACCACGTTATAACGTATAACGTGATATAGTATTAATTTATAACGTATATCGTTATATATTTATTCGTTATCATGTATAACGTTATGTAGTATTACGTTATAACGTATATCGTTATATGGTAGTACGTTATATCGTATATCGTTATGTAGTATTACGTTATATAGTATTACGTTATAACGTATAACGTTATTTTTCTATACAGTATAACGTATAACGTTATGTAGTATTACGTTATAAGGTATAACGTTATATGGTAATACGTTATAACGTATAACGTGATATATTATTACGTTGTAACGTTTAACGTTATTTAGTATTACGTTATAACGTATAGCGTTATGTAGTATTTCGCTATAACGTATATCGTTATATGGTAATACGTTATAACGTATAACGTTATATGTTAATACGTTATAACGTATATCGTTATATAGTAATACGATATAACGTATAACGTTATGTAATATTACGTTACATCGTATAGCGTTATGTAGTATTACGTTATAACGTGTATCGTTATATGGTAATACGTTATAACGTATATCGTTATATGGTAATAATTAATAACGTATAACGTTCAGTAGTATTACGTTATGACGTATAATGTAATGTAGCATTACGTTATATCGTGTAACGTACTATAGTATTACGTTGTAACGTATAACAACATATAGAATTAGGTTATAACATATATCGTTATATGGTAATACGTTATAACGTATATCGTTATATGGTAGTACGTTATAACGTATATCGTTATATGGTAATAATTTATAACGTATAATGTTCAGTAGTATTACGTTATGACGTATAATGTAATGTAGCATTACGTTATATCGTGTAACGTACTACAGTATTACGTTATAACGTATAACGTCATATAGAATTAGGTTATAACGTATATCGTTATATGGTAATACGTTATAACGTATATCGTTATGTGGTAGTAAGATATAACGTATATCGTTATGTAGAATTACGTTATAATGTTTAACGTTATATATAGTATTACGTTATAACGTATATCGTTATATGGTAATACGTTATAACGTGTTACGTTCAGTAGTGTTACGTTATAACGTATAACGTTATGTAACATCACATTATAATGTATAATGTTATGT
>NW_025219969.1:726955-727962 GCF_014825855.1 Bombus pyrosoma | reverse complement strand
CGTATAACGTTCTGTAGTAGTTCGTTACAACGTATATCGTTATATAGTAGTACGTTATGATGTAGAACGTTCAGTAGTATTTCGTTATAACGTATGACATTATGTATTTTTACGTTATAATGTATATCGTTTTATGGTAATGAGTTATAACGTATGTCGTTATATGGTAATACGATATTACGCATATCGATATATGGTAGTACGTTATAACGTATAACATTCAGTAGTACTACGTTATAACGAATAATGTTATGTAGTATTACGTTATAATGTATGACGTTATATCGTAATACGTATTAACGTAAAACATTATGTACTATTCCGTTATAATGTGTATCGTTATGCGGGTAATACGTTAAAACATATATCGTTATATGGTAGTTCGTTATAACGTATAACGGTCTGTAGTAGTTCGTTATAACGTATAACATTATGTATTATTACGTTATAACGTATATCGTTTTATGGTAATAAGTTATAACGTATAACATTGTGTAATATTACGTTATAATGTATATCGTTATATGGTAATACGATATAACGTATATCGTTACATGGTAGTACGTTGTAACGTATAACGTTCTGTAGTATTCCGTTACAACGTATATCGTTATATAGTATTACGTTATGATGTATAACGTTCAGTAGTATTTAGTTATAACGTATAACATTATGTATTATTACGTTATAACGGATATCGTTTTGTGGTAATGAGTTATAACGTATGTCCTTATATGGTAATACGATATAACGTATATCGATATATGGTAGTACGTAATAACGTATAACTTTCCGTAGTACTGCGTTATAACGAATAATGTTATGTAGTATTACGTTATAATGTATGATGTTTTTTCGCAATACGTTATAACGTAAAACATTATGTATTATTATGTTATAATGAATATCGTTATATGGTAATACGTTATAACGTATGTCGTTATATGGTAATACGATATAACGTGTATCGATATATGGTAGTACGTTATAACGTATAACGTTCTGTA
>NW_025219969.1:725404-726455 GCF_014825855.1 Bombus pyrosoma | reverse complement strand
AACCTTATACATTATAACGTAATATTACATAATGTTATAGGTTACAACGAATTACCGTAAAACGATATACGTTATAACGTAATAATACATAATGCTACACGTTATAACGAAATACTACTGAACGTTATACATCATAACGTTCTACTATATAACGATATACGTTGTAACGAACTACTACAGAACGTTATACGTTATAACGTTCTACCATATAACGATATACGTTATAACGTATTACCGTTTAACGATACACATTATAACGGAATAATACATAATGTTTTACGTTAAAACGTATTGCGATAACACGTCATACATTATAACGTAATACTACATAACATTATTCGTTATAACGTAGTACTACTGAACTTTATACGTTATAACGTACTACCCTATAACGATATACGCCATATCGTATTACCATATAACGATATACATTATAACGTAATATTACATAATGTTATATGTTATAACATATTACCACAAAACGGTATTCGTTATATCGTAATAATACACAATGCTACACGTTATAACGAAATACTACTGAACGTTATACATCATAACGTACTACTATATAACGATATACGTTGTAACGAACTACTACAGAACGTTATACGTTATAACGTTCTACCACATAACGATATACGTTATAACGTATTACCTTTTAACGATACACATTATAACGGAATAATACATAATGTTTTACGTTAAAACATATTACGATATAACGTCATACATTATAACGTAATACTACATAACATTATTCGTTATAACGTAGTACTACTGAACGTTATACGTTATAGCGTACTACCATATATCGATACACGTTACATCGTATTACCATATAACGACATACGCTATAACGTATTACCATATAACGATATACATTATAACATAATGATACATAATGTTTTACGTTATAACGTATTACGAAAAAAACGTCATACATTATAACGTAATACTACATAACATTATTCGTTATAACGTAGTACTACTGAAAGTTATACGTTATAACGTACTACCATATATCGATATACGTTATATCGTATTACCATAT
>NW_025219969.1:719220-724904 GCF_014825855.1 Bombus pyrosoma | reverse complement strand
CCCACTTATGCTACACCTCTCATGTCTCCTTACAATGCCAGACTAGAGTCAAGCTCAACAGGGTCTTCTTTCCCCGCTAATTTTTCCAAGCCCGTTCCCTTGGCAGTGGTTTCGCTAGAAAGTAGATAGGGACAGAGGGAATCTCGTTAATCCATTCATGCGCGTCACTAATTAGATGACGAGGCATTTGGCTACCGCTATGTGGAACTCGCGAACGAGATCCAGACTTCCGAGGTACCCCCTCGTAGGGAATTAAAAATTCAGTATACCTTGTAATTGACAAGTCAATAATAAGGCAACTGCTCAGATGTTAAAACATATATTATATTTTAAAATGTTAAACCCAGTCCATTAATTCAATAAATTAGATAATAAATAAATAAATATTGACTGGGTATTCATTCTATTTACAATTTATATATGTACAATTTGGTATAATAAATAAATAAATAGATAAAAACCTGATGAAGCGTCCGTCTACTTATCCATCCAAGAATAAGTTGCACGTCTCTATAGAGCTACGTAGTACGTTCATTACAATCGTTTTCATTTTGCTTTTATTCAATCCAAGTATTTTAAGATTTTCTATTGTTTGGGGCGTTATTGCTCCTCTGCTGCCGAGCACCACCGGCAAAACGGCTCCCTCCTTGATGCCGTATTTCTTTTTCAGTTCTTTAAGACAAGATGAGTATTTATCGACCTTCTCCTTGGCTGCTTTTTGGAGATAATCTCGATTCTCGTAGCGGACAGTTACGTCGACTACGAGAAGCCGTTCCTCGTTTTTAATTACGAGGTCGGGTTTGTATAGATTATCTCCTACTTTTGTTGAAGGCTCGACAAACACCTCATTCTTGTTCTGCGTCTTTTGGACGAGGAGGGCTTTCACCTCGTCATGCCTTTTAATACGAAGTCCTTTTGTGTATTGACATAGCCCCAAAATGTGCCCTAGGGTCTCGGGCTGGGCATGGCACCTTCTGCACATTATGTCTATTTTGTTATCCGCCCTGGCCAATGCCACTTTTGTGCCGAAGGTATTGGTTCTCAGCTTTACGACGTCAATAAAGCGAGACGGTTTTAGCAAGTGGTACTCGGTGAGCCACACGTTGCCAAGTTTCTCTTTTGCGAAGTCAGATACCTCTTGTCCCTGACTTCGCAATTCGGCCCATTGTTTAATATGTCCAAACTTTAATCTTTTCTTGGCCGTTTCAATGTCCGAGAGAGTTGCTGGCCAATTTATTCTAAGTGAGTTGGCTATTTTCTTCAACCTCAACTCCGTGCTTACATCGATCAAACTTGCTGCCGCGGGGTCTGGTGAGTTCTTTAATTTAATAGCGTTCTTAAGTGTTCCCAATTTAACGAGGTGTTCGAACCTCGGTAATCCCAGACCCCCGTTGTTTTTGGGCGTATAGAAGAATCCAACTGAAGTGGAAGGCGTTAAATGTAATATTGCTTTTACCTCCTGCCTGATTTCATTGTCCAATAGTTTTAAAACTCCCTCGTTGGGCGGATTTATTAACAAGTTATAAATGTATCGAGGGAGTACATATTTTAGAAGAAGCTCCATTTTCTGGCCCGGTTTTAGTGGGAGCTTTCTGATTCGCTTAATGGTGCTCACCACCTCGGGCACAATAATACCACAATGCATGCCTTTCCATGGTCCTATCTTTGCACCAAGGTATCTGAAGGCATTCTCGGGTGCGGTGTTAGGTATCTTAGTGTTGTTAATTTTGATCTCTGGGTCCATGACGTACCAAGTGTCCTTCTTAGAGACCACCTGGAACGTTTGACTCTTGTCCCCAGAGATATTCATCCCGAGGCCCTCCAGATATTCCTGGACCATGGATATTTGTTTTTGGGCTTCTGTTTTGTTGTTGCCGAGTAGGACAATATCATCGGCAAATGCCAAAATAGGTATCTTATGATTTTCATTAATTTTAATCCCCTCAGAGGATTCCTCTACCGCTTCAAGCAGCGGCTCTAAGCAGAGGTTGAAGAGTAAAGGTGATAGGGGATCACCTTGCTTAACTCCTCTTAGAATTTCGATCTCGACCCCGGTTCCTTTGTTTGCTTTGATCTTAGTTTTGGAACCATTATACATATTACTAATCAGTTCAATCAAAGGGGTCGAGATTCCCTTCCTAGCCAGACAAGGCATGATTGCTGAGTGGGGCACCGTATCGAAGGCTTTTGAGATGTCAACGATGGTGAAGACACCTCCTCGCTCCTTTTTACTATGTTCCAGGGCTGAATTGAATATATCTGCATTTATCTTACAACCATTTTCGGTTGTAAAGCCCTTTTGCCTTACGTTCTGTACGATGCCCCGCCGGAGTCTCCTGTCGAGAGTAGAAGAGAAAATTCTGGCAATAATAGGACCTATTGCTATCGGCCGCCAGTTCTCGGCCTTATTTAGATCTTTGTTAGGCTTTGGAATTAATGTGGTCCGATTTTCTCTCCAACGCTCCGTATAGTGAGAGGTATAATATAAAATATTGAAATGAAGTGCCAGAACTTCTGGCAGGCCCGGGACTAATAAGTGTCTTTTTTCCAATCCGTCCGGGCCTGCTGCTGTTTTGTTTCGGATGTTTTTGATCCTCCTACTGATCTCCTCAGCATCTATGGGCAGGCAATATTCATGAATAGGACCTCCCGAAATGTTATTAACTGGTATTGGGGGATCTAATGGGCCTTTCTTCCCCCATAAATCTTTATACACTTTTTCGATGTCTTTCGCTTCGGGAGGCTGTCTGGCTGGGACTAAATATTCGAGGTTGTTGTTAACAACCATGTCCGCCAGCTTTCTCGGACATTCATCGAAAATGTCTTGACAACGTGCGTATTGATAACGCCGCCGTCTGTTTCTTTCAACTTTGCGGTTACTTCTTTTATATTTTTGCTTATTATATTTGTACTTGCCCTCATTTTTATTATCGGTCCTGTCTACCGTTTTATCATCTTTTGTTAGTTCTCTATATAGAGACGTGCCGACGAACGTATCAAGTTGTGCCGCTAAAATTGTTAAATTGTTCTTGTTTTCTTCCCACATTCTTTTTAGTTGGTCATAAATCCTTTTTGTGGGAGGGGGGACTTCGGAAGTCTTCTCTATTTCTTGTAACAACGTCGCCACTCGATAATTGAGCCCCTATTTAGCTCCTCAAAACAAGTTGGCGCATTGCCTGGAGTAACGGGATCGCACCCTCCCTCTGTCACCTGAGTGGCCTTCTGAGAGCTCGCTGCCTCACTACTGGCTTTTATTGCTCTTCTCTTTTTCTTAATTTGCTCGATTGTTTTAGTAGTGAGGATCTTACTGATTTCTACATTGGGGAATCTCTCATTTTTGTATATTTCGTCGAGCTCTTTCAGGAGGTTTATTTCTTCCTCAGTCCATATTATTGTACTAGGGGGGTCCGTTCCCCTTCTCTTTTCATTTCTCATGGCAGGGTGCGCATGCAGTTCATGTGTGGATAGCCCTCTCTGGGTGCCGAAACTCATGGAGCATGCTTCGCACTCATAATTTCCACCACTAATTGTTCTGGTGCCACTACACTTTGGTAGATGGCATCTGGCCCCATGAAGTTTCGTGAAGCACCTTTGGCAAAAATTACATGCCCATTGAATGCGGGTTTCCACATGATGAAGACTGATGTGCCTGTCCAGGTCTGTTAGGTCATAAGGAAAAGGTGTACTTCCCTCTTCTCACAGATCGGACAACCCACCTTGTCCCTGATCAGCGGCACAATAACTTTAAAAATCATATCCGGGGACATCGCCAAGTCGTCAACATTAGTCCCCTCTCTAGCGGACGAATCCGCCACAGCGCCTCCGGGACTGAGAGGCGCTGCGTCCGAGGCTATATTTTCATTGCTATCGAAATTTATGTTTCGATTGTGTGATCTGCCGTCAATTCCATTCGTAATCCAAATCATGTCCATTAACAAGCCTGTCGTCAACAATATTCTTTGGAACAAGCTCCAATCGGTATCTTTTGGTATTCATAATTTTCACGGTTGCTAGAACCGTTAATCGGCAAGCCGATTAGATTGTTTTTGGTCGTCTTTCGCTCCTGCTTCGCCGCACCCCGTTTAGCCATGAACGCCGCGTCCGGGGGACTATACCCCACGCTAACGCGGCGAGCATGTTACCGGTGGTACCACTGGGAGGTAGGGGTGCGACTTGAGCAGACAAGTCCGAAGTCTCGCCTGCCCCCGAGTCTCCACAACTCCCCAGGGCCCCGCAGTACAACCGTTAAGTAGCGGTATGCGGATAAAGGCCCTGAGGGACGGCAACACGCTACCAAGTCCAGCGGCGTATTGCTCTCAGCGTACGCGGCTAAGCCCAGCGGCGTATTGCTTTCCAGCTCACGCATACGACTAGCCCCGCATTGCCTTTAAGCAAAATAAAATACGTCGCTAAGTCCAGCGGCGTATTGCTTTTCCAGCTCGCCCAACCAAGTCCAGCGGCGTATTGCTTTCCAGCACGCACGACCAGACCCCCCGCTTATAGCCTTCCGAGCACATACGCAACCGATACCGCCTACGTATCGCCCCCCCTTTAAGGGGGACAAAACGTCACTAATACGATGACGAGGCATTTGGCTAATTGACTGTGGGCCCCCCGCAGGGGGCCCATACTTCCGAGGATACGCCCCTCGTAGGCGATAAGTTAAAATTCCTGGCCGCCGAGAATTGCGTAGCAATTGAACAGCAGCCAGGTTGTTGATGGCACCACCGATTAAAACCCAATTAACCAACATGCACTCGTAAACCATTGACTTGCCAGTTGTCAACAATGGTCCCCTGCACTGCGGAGAACCGCGTTCACGACGCCTCCGGGACCGAGAGACGACGCGTTTGAGGCTTTTACAGCCTCCCAATCCGTATACCATCTCATTGCCAAGGGAAAGCCAGTCATCAGCGGACTCCAGGAAACAAGTTCCCTTTTTGTGAAACAAGTTTCACCCTTCACGGTTGCACGCAACCGTTAATCGGCAAGCCCATTTATTATACTTTTCGCCTTCACACCTTCGGCGCCACACTCCGTTTAGCCATGCGTACTCATTTCGGGGGGTGATTACCCCAACCCCGATGAAGCACGCATGTTACCGGCGGTACCACGAGGAGGTAGGAGTGTGACTTGGGCAGGCCGAACCGAAGCTCGACAGCCCCCGAGTAACTACGACCTGAGAGAGTCATAGTTACTCCCGACGTTTACCCGCTCTTTTTTAATGTTTTCCATTTCCGCGCGTGGACATTAAGAGCACTGATCTGAAGTCGCGTTGCTTCCACAGTCTCGAAATGCATCGCTGTATGTCGGCAGAAGGGAAGGATTTCTTTCAAACTTTCCCAGCGATTAAATAACCATTACGTTTCACTATACAAGGACGAGACATAACGAGTTGCATAAAAATATCGAAACCTGCAACCTCATTTTGGGAAACTATTGGGGAAAACCCTGCAGTTCGTCGGGCTGATGCGTATACTTCAAACCTACGGTCCAAACCGTTGGTTTGCGACACGCGTTTACGCGTTGCTCGCTCGCTATGCTCGCTCGAAAAACTATAGCCCAACCTAAAACACATTCCTCTTACGTTCAGTCGTCGATACGAAGGAGATTTTCTTGAAATTCGCGAACGTGCGGGAGCGGTTGTGAGGTTAGGGTAGATTTATACGAGCGAACGCAGCGAG
>NW_025219969.1:717683-718720 GCF_014825855.1 Bombus pyrosoma | reverse complement strand
AACGAATAACGTTATGTAGCATTACGATACAACATATAACCTTATGTAGTATTACGATATAACGTATAACATTATGTAGTACTACGGTACAACGTATGATGCTATATAGTATTACGATATAACGTATAACGTTATGTAGCACTACGACATAACGTATAACGTTTTGTAGCATTACGTTATAACGTATAACGATATATGGAATACGATATAACGCATAACGTTATGTAGCACTACGATATAACGTATAACGCTATATGGTACTACGTTATAACGTATAACTATATATGGTATTATGATATAACGTATAACGCTATGTAGTATTACGATATAACGTATAACGATATATGGAATTACGATACAAGGTATAGCGTTATGTAGCATTACGATATAGCGTATAACGTTCTGTAGTACTACGTTACAATGTATAACGTTATATAGTATTACGATATAACGTGTAACGTTATGTAGTACTACGTTACAACGTATAACTTTATATAGTATTACGATATAACGTATAACGGTATGTAGTATTACGATATAACGTATAACGTTATGTAGCATTACGATATAACGTATAACGTTATGTAGTATTACGATATATCGTATAACGATATGTAGTGTTAAGATGTAACGTAAAACGTTATGTACTATTACGTTATAACGATTAACGCTGTGCAGTATTACCTTATAGCGTATAACGTTATATAGTATTGCGGTAGAACGTATAACGTTATGTAGCATTACGGTATAACGAATAACGTTATGTAGCACTACGTTATAGCGTGTAACGTTATATGGTATTACGATATAATGTATGACGCTATATAGTCTTACGATGTTACGTATAACGTTATGTAGTATTACGATATATCGTGTAACGTTATGTAGTATTAGGTTACAACGTATGACGCTATATAGTATTACGATATAACGTGTAACGTTATGCAGTTCTACGTTACAACGTATAACGTTATATAGTATTACGACATAACGTATAACGTTATGTAGCATTCCGTTACAACGTATGACGCTATATA
>NW_025219969.1:716153-717183 GCF_014825855.1 Bombus pyrosoma | reverse complement strand
AACGTCATTCATTATAACGTAATACTACATAACATTATTCGTTATAACGTAGTACTACTGAACGTTATACGTTATAACGTACTACCCTATAACGATATACGTTATATCGTATTACCATATAACGATATACATTATAACGTAATATTACATAATGTTATACGTTATAACTTATTACCATAAAACGATATACGTTATAACGAAATAGTACATAATGTTATACGTTATAACGAAATACTACTGAACTTTATACATCATAACGTACTACTATATAACGATATACGTTGTAACGAACTACTACAGAACGTTATACGTTATAACGAACTACCAAATAACGATATACGTTATAGCGTATTACCCGCAAAACGATACACATTATAACGGAATAGTACATAATGTTTTACGTTAAAACGTATTGCGATATAACGTCATACATTATAACGTAATACTACATAACATTATTCGTTATAACGTAGTACTAGTGAACGTTATACGTTATAACGTTCTGCCATATATCGATATACGTTATATCGTATTACCATATAACGACATACGTTATAACTCATTACCATGAAACAATATACATTATAACGTAATAATACATAATGTTATAAGTTATAACGAAATACTACTGAACGTTCTACACATTAACGTACTACTATATTACGATATACGTTGTAACGAACTACTACAGAACGTTATACGTTATAACGTACTACCCTATAACGATATACGCCATATCGTATTACCATATAACGATATACATTATAACGTAATATTACATAATGTTATACGTTATAACTTATTACCATAAAACGATATACGTTATGACGAAATAATACATAATGTTATACGTTATAACGAAATACTACTGAACGATATACATGATAACATACTACTATATAACGATATACGTTGTAACGAACTACTACAGAACGTTATACGTTATAACGTACTACCATATAACGATATACGTTATAACGTGTTACCATATAACGATATACATTATAACGGAATAATACATAATGTTTTA
>NW_025219969.1:714646-715653 GCF_014825855.1 Bombus pyrosoma | reverse complement strand
ATCGTTAAATGATTTAAAGTGTACTCAATCCGATTACGGGACCTCGGATGAGTCCCGTATCGTTATTGTTCGTCACTACCTACCCGTGCCGGGAGGTGTATTTAGTCGAGATACATCGATTTATGCTAAAATATTCGTAACTTATAACACTTTTTAACGAAATAACTCGAAAAAACTTTTCGACTTGGAAATTTGCCTAGGTACATACGTACCGGAGCGAAACTTTCTAAGTTCCAACGTCACGTCGCATTGGTTCGAATTTAAAAACCATTAGTATAAAATAATAAATGCTTAAACCCTATGTATTTTGCTGAGATATAACGATTTATGCAAAAATATTCATTCCTTATGACACTTTTGAAAGAGTTATTTCGAAAAAACTTCTTCGACTTGGAAATTTTTTTCAAGTCGCAACGTAAAATCGAAACTTTTCTTAAACGCTCCAGGAACGAAATAAACGCTTAATCGCGTCGTATTTCGTAGCGATACATCGATTTATGCTAAAATATTCGTAACTTATAACACTTTTTAACGAAATAACCCGAAAAAACTTTTCGACTTGGAAATTTGCCTAAGTACATACGTACCGGTGCGAAATTTTTCTAAGCTTCAACGTCCCGTGGCATCTGTTCGAACTTAAAAAACATTAGTATAAAAGAATAAATGCTTAATCCCTATGTGTTTTGCCGAGATATAACGATGTATGCAAAAATATTCATTCCTTATGACACTTTTGAAAGAGTTATTTCGAAAAAACTTCTTCGACTTGGAAATTTTTTTAAGTCCCAACGTAAAATCGAAACTTTTTTTAAACGTTCCAGGAACGAAATAAACGCTTAGTTCCGATGTATCTCATCGAGATACATCGATTTATGCTGAAACATTAATGCCTCGTAACGCTTTTTAACGAGTTATTACGAAAGGAAGATGCGGTGTTTTCGGAGCGGTGTAACAATACTCACCGTTCCATCCTGCCGCTCGTGTTGGTCCGTCGGATGGAATTTAAA
>NW_025219969.1:710616-714146 GCF_014825855.1 Bombus pyrosoma | reverse complement strand
TTGGACCGTAGGGTCTTTGAAGTATACGTAACAGCCCGACGAACTGCAGGGTTTTCCCGTATAGTTTCCGAAAATAAGGTTGCAGGTTTCGATATTTTTATACAATTCGTTATGTCTCGACCTTATATAGTGAAACGTAACGGTTATTTAATCGCTGGGAAAGTTTGAATGATATCCTTTCCTTCTGCCGACATTCAAGGCTCAGTTGAAAACTGGCACGGACTAGGGGAATCCGGCTGTCCATTTACAGCGACGCATTTCGAGACTGTGGAAGCAACGTGATTTCAGATCAGTGCTCTTAATGTCCACGTGCGGAAATGGAAAACATTAAAAAATAGCGGGTAAACGTCGGGAGTAACTATGACTCTCTCAGGTCGTAGTTACTCGGGGGCTGTCGAGCTTCGGTTCGGCCTGCCCAAGTCACACTCCTACCTCCTCGTGGTACCGCCGGTAACATGCGTGCTTCATCGGGGTTGGGGAAATCACCCCCCGAAATGAGTACGCATGGCTAAACGGAGTGTGGCGCCGAAGGTGTGAAGGCGAAAAGTATAATAAATCGGCTTGCCGATTAACGGTTGCGTGCAACCATGAAGGGTGAAACTTGTTTCACAAAAAGGGAACTTGTTCCCTGGAGTCCGCTGATGACTGGCTTTCCCTTGGCAATGAGATGGTATACGGATTGGGAGGCTGTAAAAGCCTCAAACGCGTCGCCTCTCGGTCCCGGAGGCGTCGTGAACGCGGTTCTCCGCAGTGCAGGGGACCATTGTTGACAACTGGCAAGTCAATGGTTTACGAGTGCATGTTGGTTAATTGGGTTTTAATCGGTGGTGCCATCAACAACCTGGCTGCTGTTGAATTGCTAGGCAATTCTCGGCGGCCAGGAATTTTAACTTATCGCCTACGAGGGGCGTATCCTCGGAAGTATGGGCCCCCTGCGGGGGCCCACAGTCAATTAGCCAAATGCCTCGTCATCGTATTAGTGACGTTTTGTCCCCCTTAAAGGGGGGGGCGATACGTAGGCGGTATCGGTTGCGTATGTGCTCGGAAGGCTATAAGCGGGGGGTCTGGTCGTGCGTGCTGGAAAGCAATACGCCGCTGGACTTGGTTGGGCGAGCTGGAAAAGCAATACGCCGCTGGACTTAGCGACGTATTTTATTTTGCTTTAAGGCAATGCGGGGCTAGTCGTATGCGTGAGCTGGAAAGCAATACGCCGCTGGGCTTAGCCGCGTACGCTGAGAGCAATACGCCGCTGGACTTGGTTTTGTGTTGCCGTCCCTCAGGGCCTTTAGCCGCATACCGCTACTTAACGGTTGTACTGCGGGGCCCTGGGGAGTTGTGGAGACTCGGGGGCAGGCGAGACTTCGGACTTGTCTGCTCAAGTCGCACCCCTACCTCCCAGTGGTACCGCCGGTAACATGCTCGCCGCGTTAGCGTGGGGTATAGTCCCCCGGACGCGGCGTTCATGGCTAAACGGGTTGCGGCGAAGCAGGAGCGAAAGACGACCAAATAAACTAATCGGCTTGCCGATCAACGGTTTTAATAACCGTGAAGATTTGAACACCAAAAGATACCGATTGGAGCTTGTTCCAAAGAATATTGTTGACGACAGGCTTGTTAATGGACATGATTTGGATTACGAATGGAATTGACGGCAGATCACACAATCGAAACATAAAATTCGATAGCAATGAAAATATAGCCTCGGACGCAGCGCCTCTCAGTCCCGGAGGCGCTGTGGCGGATTCTTCCGCTAGAGAGGGGACTAATGTTGACGACTTGGCGATGTCCCCGGATATGATTTTTAAAGTTATTGTGCCGCTGATCGGGGACAAGGTGGGTTGTCCGATCTGTGAGAAGAGGGAAGTACACCTTTTCTTTATGACCTAACAGACCTGGACAGGCACATCAGTCTTCATCATGTGGAAGCCCGCATTCAATGGGCATGTAATTTTTGCCAAAGGTGCTTCACGAAACTTCATGGGGCCAGATGCCATCTACCAAAGTGTAGTGGCACCAGAACAATTAGTGGTGGAAATTATAAGTGCGAAGCATGCTCCATGACTTTCGGCACCCAGAGAGGGCTATCCACACATGAACTGCATGCGCACCCTGCCATGAGAAATGAAAAGAGAAGGGGAACGGACCCCCCTAGTACAATAGTATGGACTGAGAAAGAAATAAACCTCCTGAAAGAGCTCGACGAAATATACAAAAATGAGAGATTCCCCAATGTAGAAATCAGTAAGATCCTCACTACTAAAACAATCGAGCAAATTAAGAAAAAGAGAAGAGCAATAAAAGCCAGTAGTGAGGCAGCGAGCTCTCAGAAGGCCACTCAGGTGACAGAGGGAGGGTGCGATCCCGTTACTCCAGGCAATGCGCCGACTTGTTTTGAAGAACTGAATAGGGACTCAATTATCGAGTGGCGTCGTTGCCTGATGCAAGAAATCGAGAAGACTTCCGAGGTCCCCCTTCCCATAAAAAGGATTTATGACCAACTAAAAAGAATATGGGAAGAAAACAAGAATAATTTAACAGTTTTAGCGGCACAACTTGATACGTTCGTCGGCACGTCTCTATACAGAGAACTAACAAAAGATGATAAAACGGTAGACAGGACCGAGGGCAGGACAGGACAAAAGGGCTTTACATCCGAAAACGAATGTAAAATAAATGTAGATATATTCAATTCAGCCCTGGAACATAGTAAAAAGGAGCGAGGAGGTGTCTTTACCATCGTTGACATCTCAAAAGCCTTCGATACGGTGCCCCACTCAGCAATCATGCCTTGTCTGGCTAGGAAGGGAATCTCGACCCCTTTGATGGAACTGATTAGGAATATGTATAATGGTTCCAAAACCAAGATCAAAGCAAACAAAGGAACCGGGGTCGAGATCGAAATTCTAAGAGGAGTTAAGCAAGGTGATCCCCTATCACCTTTACTCTTCAACCTCTGCTTAGAGCAGCTGCTTGAAGCGATAGAGGAATCCTCTGAGGGGATTAAAATTAACGAAAATCACAAGATACCTATTCTGGCTTTTGCCGATGATATTGTCCTACTCGGCAACAACAAAACAGAAGCCCAAAAACAAATATCCATGGTCCAGGAATATCTGGAGGGCCTCGGGATGAATATCTCTGGGGACAAGAGTCAAACGTTCCAGGTGGTCTCTAAGAAGGACACTTGGTACGTCATGGACCCAGAGATTAAAATTAACAATACAAAGATACCGAACACCGCACCCGAGGATGCCTTCAGATACCTTGGTGCAAAGATAGGACCATGGAAAGGCATGCATTGTGGCATAATTGTGCCCGAGGTGGTGAGCACCATTAAGCGAATCAGAAAGCTCCCACTAAAACCGGGCCAGAAAATGGAGCTTCTTCTAAAATATGTACTCCCTCGATACATTTATAACTTGTTAATAAATCCGCCCAACGAGGGAGTTCTAAAATTATTGGACAACGAAATAAGACAAGAAGTAAAAGCCATCTTACATTTAACGCCTTCCACTTCAGTTGGATTCTTC
>NW_025219969.1:709091-710116 GCF_014825855.1 Bombus pyrosoma | reverse complement strand
CCAAAGAGATATATATATATATATATTTTATAAATGAAAGGAGAATGAGAAAAGTGTCACGTCGTACGGTGTTTACGTCCCACCTACGACACGGAGAGAACTTAAACTTAAAATTGGGTAACGTATAAAGTTATACGAATAAGATCCCTGGTTGATCCTGCCAGTAGTCATATGCTTGTCTCATAGATTAAGCCATGCAGGTCTCAGTACATACCGCATTAACCGCGAATGGCTCATTAAATCAGTTATGGATTCTTAGATCATACCTACATTGACTTGGATAACTGTGGTAATTCTAGAGCTAATACATGCAAACAGATTCTGACCAGAGACGGTAGGAATGCTTTTATTAGATTAAAACCAATCGGTGGAAGATGGTTCGTCTGTCCGTCAGTTCGTCGTTTGTTTTGGTGACTCTGAATAACTTTGTGCTGATCGCATGATCATCTAGCACCGGCGACGCATCTTTCAAATGTGTAACCTTATCAACTGTCGATTGTAGGTTCTGCGTCTACCATGGTTGTAACGGGTAACGGGGAATCAGGGTTCGATTCCGGAGAAAGAGCTACGACATCCAACGAAGGCAGCAGGCGCGCAAATTACCCACTCCCGGCACGGGTAGGTAGTGACGAAAAATAACGATACGGGACTCATCCGAGGCCCCGTAATCGGAATGAGTACACTGTAAATCCTTTAACGTGGACCAATTGGAGGGCAAGTCTGGTGCCAGCAGCCGCGGTAATTCCAGCCCCAATAGCGTATATTAAAGTTGTTGTGAAAAGCAGTAGGCCGCTGTACTCAGTCGCTGCCGCTAGCGCTGCGCGCACACACCTCGAGTCGCGGGTAGGCGGCGCAGTAGATACCATGCTCCATAGGTAAGTTGCGAGGCGAGAGGCGCCGTGCGCGCGCGCGCGCACCACTCGCTCACGCGGAGAAACGTGTTTCGACGATGAAACGATGTAAATATACTCGTACAGAGTGAAAATTGCGATCGTTGCTCGCTCGCTGCGCTCGCTCGTACGAAT
>NW_025219969.1:707502-708591 GCF_014825855.1 Bombus pyrosoma | reverse complement strand
GCCTAACCCAAAACCAGTCCCCATTGCGTCCTTTCCTCGATTTTTATTCTAATCTGCGAACGTGCGGGATCGGTTTTGAGTTAGACTAGATTCGTACGAGCGAGCGCAGCGAGCGAGCAACGATCGCAATTTTCACTCTGTACGAGTATATTTTCATCGTTTCATCGTCGAAGCACGTTTCTCCGCGTGAGCGAGTGGTACGCGCGCGCAGCGCTAGCGGCAGCGACTAAGTACAGCGCCCTATTGCTTTTCACAACAACTTTAATATACGCTATTGAGGCTGGAATTACCGCGGCTGCTGGCAGCAGACTTGCCCTCCAATTTGTCATCGTTAAATGATTTAAAGTGTACTCAATCCGATTACGGGACCTCGGATGAGTCCCGTATCGTTATTGTTCGTCACTACCTACCCGTGCCGGGAGGTGTATTTAGTCGAGATACATCGATTTATGCTAAAATATTCGTAACTTATAACACTTTTTAACGTAACAACTGGAAAAAACTTTTCGACTTGGAAATTTGCCTAGGTACATACGTACCGGAGCGAAACTTTCTAAGTTCCCACGTCCCGTCGCATCGGTTCGAATTTAAAAACCATTAGTATAAAATAATAAATGCTTAAACCCTATGTATTTTGCCGAGATATAACGATTTATGCAAAAATATTCATTCCTTATGACACTTTTGAAAGAGTTATTTCGAAAAAACTTCTTCGCCTTGGAAATTTTTTTAAGTCCCAACGTAAAATCGAAACTTTTCTTAAACGCTCCAGGAACGAAATAAACGCTTAATCGCCTCGTATATCGTAGAGATACATCGATTTATGCTAAAATATTCGTATCTTATAAAACTTTTTAACGAAATAACTCGTAAAAACTTTTCGACTTGGCAATTTGCCTAAGTACATACGTACCGGTGCGAAATTTTTCTAAGCTTCAACGTCCCGTGGCATCTGTTCGAACTTAAAAAACATTAGTATAAAAGAATAAATGCTTAATCCCTATGTATTTTGCCGAGATATAACGATTTATGCAAAAATATTCATTCCTTATGACACTTTTGAAAGAGTTATTTCGAAAAAACTTCTTC
>NW_025219969.1:705977-707002 GCF_014825855.1 Bombus pyrosoma | reverse complement strand
ATAACGCTTTTTAGCGAAATAACTCGAAAAAATTTTTCGACTTGGAAATTTGGCTTAGTACATACGTACCGGTGCGAAACATTCTAAGTTCCAACGTGCCGTCGCATCGGTTCGAATTTAAAAAACATTAGTATAATAAAATAAATGCTTAATCCCTATGTCTTTTCTCGAGATATAACGATTTATGCAAAAATATTCAATCCGTATGACACTTTTGAGAGAGTTATTTCGAAAAAACTTCTTCGACTTGGAAATTTTTTTAAGTCCCAACGTAAAATCGAAACTTTTCTTAAACGTTCCAGGAACGAAATAAACGCTTGATCCCGACGTATTTCGTAGAGATACATCGATTTATGCTAAAATATTCGTACCTTATAACGCTTTTTAGCGAAATATCTCGACGAAACTTTTCGACTTGGAAATTTGCCTAAGTACATACGTACCGGTGCGAAACTTTCTATGTTCCAACGTCCCGTCGCATCGGTTCGAATTTAAAAAACATTAGTATAATAAAATAAATGCTTAATCCCTATGTCTTTTCTCGAGATATAACGATTTATGCAAAAATAGTCATTCCTTATGACACTTTTGAGGGAGTTATTTCGAAAAAACTTCTTCGACTTGGAAATTTTTTTAAGTCCCAACGTAAAATCGAAACTTTTCTTAAACGCTCCAGGAACGAAATAAGCGCTTCATCCCGACGTATTTCGTAGAGATACATCGATTTATGCTAAAATATTCGTACCTTATAACGCTTTTTAGCGAAATAACTCGAAAAAACTTTTCGACTTGGAAATTTGCCTAAGTACATACGTACCGGTGCGAGACTTTCTAAGTTCCAACGTCCCGTCGCATCGGTTCGAATTTAAAAAATATTAGTATAATAAAATAAATGCTTAATCCCTATGTCTTTTCTCCAGATATAACGATTTATGCAAAAATATTCATTCCTTATGACACTTTTGAGAGAGTTATTTCGAAAAAACTTCTTCGACTTGGAAATTTTTTTAAGTCCCAACGTAAAA
>NW_025219969.1:704468-705477 GCF_014825855.1 Bombus pyrosoma | reverse complement strand
TCCTGGAACGTTTAAAAAAAGTTTCGATTTTACGTTGGGACTTAAAAAGTTTCCAAGTCGAAGAAGTTTTTTCGAAATAACTCTCTCAAAAGTGTCATACGGAATGAATATTTTTGCATAAATCGTTATATCTCGAGAAAAGACATAGGGATTAAGCATTTATTTTATTATACTAATGTTTTTTAAATTCGAACCGATGCGACGGGACGATGGAACTTAGAAAGTTTCGCACCGGTACGTATGTACTTAGGCAAATTTCCAAGTCGAAAAGCTTTTTCGAGTTATTTCGCTAAAAAGCGTTATAAGGTACGAATATTTTAGCATAATTCGATGTATCTCGACTAAATACACCTCCCGGCACGGGTAGGTAGTGACGAACAATAAGGATACGGGACTCTTCCGAGGTCCCGTAATCGGATTGAGTACACTTTAAATCCTTTAACGATGACAAATTGGAGGGCAAGTCTGGTGCCAGCAGCCGCGGTAATTCCAGCCCCAATAGCGTATATTAAAGTTGTTGTGAAAAGCAATAGGCCGCTGTACTTAGTCGCTGCCGCTAGCGCTGCGCACGCACACCCCGAGTCGCGGGTAGGCCGCGCAGTAGATACCATTCTCCATAGGTAAGTTGCGAGGCGAGGGGCGCCTTGCGCGCGCGCGCGCACCACTCGCTCACGCGGAGAAACGTGTTTCGACGATGAAACGATGAAAATATAGTCGAACAGAGTGAAAATTGCGGTCGTTGCTCGCTCGCTGCGCTCGCTCGTACGAATCTAGCCTAACCCAAAACCGATCCCGCACGTTCGCAGATTAGAATAAAAATCGAGGAAAGGACGCAATAGGGACTGGTTTTGGGTTAGGCTATTTCTTTTCGAGCGAGCGGAGCGAGCGAGCATCGCGTAGGAGCTTCGAAACAATCGCAGCCGCTCCAAGATCCTTCTCTTGGAAGTAACTCGTTAAAAAGCATTATGAGGTATAGATATTGTTAGTGAAATCGTTACGCTTCGACGTA
>NW_025219969.1:702863-703968 GCF_014825855.1 Bombus pyrosoma | reverse complement strand
AGCAGCCGCGGTAATTCCAGCCCCAATAGCGTATATTAAAGTTGTTGTGAAAAGCAATAGGGCGCTGTACTTAGTCGCTGCCGCTAGCGCTGCGCGCGCGCACCACTCGCTCACGCGGAGAAACGTGCTTCGACGATGAAACGATGAAAATATACTCGTACAGAGTGAAAATTGCGATCGTTGCTCGCTCGCTGCGCTCCCTCGTACGAATCTAGTCTAACTCAAAACCGATCCCGCACGTTCGCAGATTAGAATAAAAATCGAGGAAAGGACGCAATAGGGACTGGTTTTGGGTTAGGCTATTTCTTTTCGAGCGAGCGGAGCGAGCGAGCAACGCGTAAAAGCTTCGAAACGTTCGCAGCCGCTTCAAGATCCTTCTCTTGGAAATAACTCGTGAAAAAGCATTATGAGGTATAGATATTATTAGTGAAATCGTTACGCTTCGACGTACTCTGGTCGAACGTAGCGATTACATCTAATTTTTTTTTTTTTAAATTCCATCCGACGGACCGACACGAGCGGCAGGATGGAACGGTGAGTATTGTTACACCGATCCGAAAACACCGCATCTTCCATTCGTAATAACTCGTTAAAAAGCGTTACGAGGTATTAATATTTCAGCATAAATCAATGTATCTCGATGAGATACATCGGAACTAAGCGTTTATTTCGTTCCTGGAACGTCTAAAAAAAGTTTCGATTTTACGTTGGACTTAAAAAAATCTCCAAGTCGAAGAAGTTTTTTCGAAATAACTCTTTCAAATGTGTCATAAGGAATGAATATTTTTGCATAAATCGTTATATCTCTAGGAAATACGTAGGGATTAAGCATTTATTTTATTATACTAATGTTTTTTAAATTCGAACCGATGCGACGGGACGTCGGAACCTAGAAACATTTCACATCGGTACGTATGTACCTAGGCAAATTTCCAAGTCGAAAAGTTTTTTCGAGTTATTTCGTTAGAATGTGTTATAAGTTACGAATATTTTAGCATAAATCGATGTATCTCGACTAAATACACCTCCCGGCACGGGTAGGTAGTGACGAACAATAACGATACGGGACTCATCCGAGGTCCCGTAATCGGATTGAGTACACTTT
>NW_025219969.1:701124-702363 GCF_014825855.1 Bombus pyrosoma | reverse complement strand
GTTCCTACGTAAAATCGAAACTACTTTAGTCGCTCCGGGGATAAAATGAATGCTTAATCCCGACGTATTTCGTAGAGATACATCGATTAACGCTGAAGTATTCATACCTTATGACGCTTTTTAACGAGTTATTTCCAAGAGAAGGATCTTGGAGCGGCTGCGAACGTTTCGAAGCTTTTACGAGCTGCTCGCTCGCTCCGCTCGCTCGAAAAGAAATAGCCTAACCCAAAACCAGTCCCCATTGCGTCCTTTCCTCGATTTTTATTGTAATCTGCGAACGTGCGGGATCCGTTTTGAGTT
Organism: Bombus pyrosoma; assembly: GCF_014825855.1. Lineage (NCBI taxonomy): Eukaryota > Metazoa > Arthropoda > Insecta > Hymenoptera > Apidae > Bombus > Bombus pyrosoma. Next base: position 702,063 of record NW_025219969.1, on the reverse strand, counting down.
AGACTAGATTCGTACGAGCAAGCGCAGCGAGCGAGCAACGATCGCAATTTTCACTCTGTACGAGTATATTTTCATCGTTTCATCGTCGAAACACGTTACTCCGCGTGAGCGAGGGGCGCACGCGCGCGCAAGGCGCCCCTCGCCTCGCAACTTACCTATGGAGAATGATATCTACTGCGCCGCATACCCGCGACTCCTGGTGTGCGCGCGCAGCGCTAGCGGCAGCGACTAAGTACAGCGCCCTACTGCTTTTCACAACAACTTTAATATACGCTACTGTGGCTGGAATTACCGCGGCTGCTGGCACCAGACTTGCCCTCCAATATGCCATCGTTAAAGGATTTAAAGTGTACTCAATCCGATTACGGAACCTCAGATGAGTCCCGTATCGTTATTGTTCGTCACTACCTACCCGTGCCGGGAGGTGTATTTAGTCGAGATACATCGATTTATGCTGAAATATTAATGCCTCGTAACGCTTTTTAACGAGTTATTACGAAAAGAAGATGCGGTGTTTTCGGAGCGGTGTAACAATGCTCACCGTTCCATCCTGCCGCTCGTGTCGGTCCGTCGGATGGAATTTAAAAAAAAAAAAATTTGAAGTAATCGCTACGTTCGACCAGAGTACGTCGAAGCCTAACGATTTCACTAATAATATCTACACCTCATAATGCTTTTTCACGAGTTATTTCCAAGAGAAGGATCTTGGAGCGGCTGCGAACGTTTCGAAGCTTTTACGCGTTGCTCGCTCGCTCCGCTCGCTCGAAAAGAAATAGCCTAACCCAAAACCAGTCCCTATTGCGTCCTTTCCTCGATTCTTATTCTAATCTGCGAACGTGCGGGATCGGTTTTGAGTTAGACTAGATTCGTACGAGCGAGCGCAGCGAGCGAGCAACGATCGCAATTTTCACTCTGTACGAGTATATTTTCATCGTTTCA
>NW_025219969.1:699470-700624 GCF_014825855.1 Bombus pyrosoma | reverse complement strand
CATAGAAGAGCTAAATCTGGACTGGCCAGAAGAAAAGTGGGAGTTCGTAACGAAGGACGTATACCCCCACTTCCGCCAGTTCACAAGGAGCGTTCTACAGGCAAAGGAAAAGAAGAGAAAGGAGACCCGTCGAGAGACGGGAGGAATGCATGAAAGACAACAAGGACGACCTCCAGATATAAGACCGACACAGCCGGGCGAGCAGACAAGCCAGCAACCAAAGAGAAGAAGTCTGAGACTGACTGGAAGGACACCCGAGCAAAGCAGAGGGGAAACATAGTCACAGAAACAACAACGAATGGGATAATAGCATGAAATCTGGAACCTGCCGCAACAGAAGACTCAATAAAGGGAAAATGACAAAAAAAGAACTCGGAGAAACACCCAAGAAAAAAGGCGTAGATAACACAACGACCAGGAGGAACACCTGCGACCGTCAATGCAGGCGGCACCCATGAAAATGAGTGCTGTGACGGTGCAGGTTATAAACGGCCTGAAGGCCAACTTGCTGGGACCGAGCTATAAGCTGGCAGCTCCGCCTCCTCGTGGCCCCCGCTGATAACGGTGCGGCGCGGTGCGTGCATCGCGTGGCACCGGCTAAGCGAGCTACCGCCCGAAAGGGTAGGTTCAACTTGTCCGATGACCCGCAAGGAGAGGGCAGGGTTTTTCCAAGTCGCACGCCGACCATCTGCGCGCCGTTCCCTGGGTGGGTGGGGGCTGGGAAGTGGATAAAAAATATGAGCGATGCCAGTATGGGTTATATACCTCAGGTATGGCACGGTCTCCCGAGAGGAGAGACTCTGCGCTCACACTACTTGTCTCGTCGTACGGTGATTACATCCCACCTACGACACGGAGAGAACTTAAACTTAAAATTGGGTAACGTATAAAGTTATACGAATAAGATCCCTGGTTGATCCTGCCAGTAGTCATATGCTTGTCTCATAGATTAAGCCATGCACGTCTCAGTACATACCGCATTAACCGCGAATGGCTCATTAAATCAGTTATGGTTTCTTAGATCATACCTACATTAACTTGGATAACTGTGGTAATTCTAGAACTAATACATGCAAACAGATTCTGACCAGAGACGGTAGGAATGCTTTTATTAGATTAAAACCAATCGGTGGAAGATGGTTCGTCTGTCCGTC
>NW_025219969.1:697703-698970 GCF_014825855.1 Bombus pyrosoma | reverse complement strand
AACGTTGACGACCTGGCGATATCCCCGGACATGAGTTTCAAAATTATTGTGCCGCTGACAGGGGATCAAGTGGCTTGTCCGGTCTGTGAGAAGAGGGAAGTGTACCTTTTCTTTATGACCCTAACAGACCTGGACAAGCACATTAGTCTTCATCATGTGGAAGCCCGAATTCAATGGGCGTGTAATTTTTGTCAAAGGTGCTTCACGAAACTTCATGGGGCCAGGTGCCATATACCAAAGTGTAGTGGCACCAGAACACTTAGTGGTGGAAATTATAAATGCGAAGCATGCCCCATGAGATTCGGCACCCAAAGAGGGCTTTCCACACATGAGCGGCATGCGCACCCTGCCATAAGGAATGAGAAAAGAAGGAGAACGGACCCCCCGAACACAAGAATATGGACTGAGGAGGAAATAAACCTCCTGAAAGAGCTCGATGAAAGATTCAAAGACGAGAGGTTCCCCAATATAGAAATAAGTAAGATCCTCACAACCAAAACAGCAGAACAAATAAAGAAAAAGAGAAGGGCTTGAAAAGCCAGCAGTGAGGCAACGAGCTCTCAGGAGGCCACTCAGGTGACAGAGGGAGGGTGCGATCCCGTTACTCCAGGCAATGCGCCGACTTGTTTTGAGGAACTGAATGGGGACTCAATTATCGAGTGGCGTCGTTGCCTGATGCAAGAAATCGAGAAGACTTCCGAGGTCCCCCTTCCCATAAAAAGGATTTACGACCAACTAAAAAGAATATGGGAAGAAAACAAGAATAATTTAACAGTTTTAGCGGCACAACTTGATACGTTCGTCGGCACGTCTCTATATAGAGAACTAACAAAAGATGATAAAACGGTAGACAGGACCGATAATAAAAATGAGGGCAAGTACAAATATAATAAGCAAAAATATAAAAGAAGTAAACGCAAAGTTGAAAGAAATAGACGGCGGCGTTATCAATACGCACGTTGTCAAGACGTTTTCGAAGAATGTTCGAGAAAGCTGGCGGACATGGTTGTTAACAACAACCTCGAATATTTAGTCCCAGCCAGACAGCCTCCCGAAGCGAAAGACATGGAAAAAGTGTATAAAGATTTATGGGGGAAGAAAGGCCCATTAGATCCCCCAATACCAGTTAATAACACTTCGGGAGGTCTAATTCATGAATACTGCCTGCCTATTGATGCTGAGGAGATCAGTGAGAGGATCAAAAACATCCGAAACAAAACAGCAGCAGGCCCGGACGGATTGGAAAAACGACACTTATTAGTCCCGG
>NW_025219969.1:693391-694683 GCF_014825855.1 Bombus pyrosoma | reverse complement strand
GATTCTCTATTGTTTGGGGCGTTATTGCTCCTCTGCTGCCGAGCACCACCGGCAAAACAGCTCCCTCCTTGAGGCCGTATTTCTTTTTAAGTTCTTTAAGACAAGATGAGTATTTATCGACCTTCTCCTTGGCTGCTTTTTGAAGATAATCTCGATTCTCGTAGCGGACAGTTACGTCGACCACGAGAAGCCGTTCCTCATTTTTAATTACGAGGTCGGGTTTGTATAGATTATCTCCTACTTTTATTGAAGGCTCGACAAACACCTCATTCTTGTTCTGCGTCTTTTGGACGAGGAGGGCTTTCACCTCGTCATGCCTTTTGATACGAAGTCCTTTTGTATACTGACATAGCCCCAAAATGTGCCCTAGGGTCTCGGGCTGGGCATGACACCTTCTGCACGTTATGTCTATTTTGTTATCCGCCCTGGCCAATGCCACTTTAGTGCCGAAGGTATTGGTTCTCAGCTTTACGGCGTCAATAAAGCGAGACGGTTTTAGCAAGTGGTACTCGGTGAGCCACACGTTGCCAAGTTTCTCTTTCGCGAAGTCAGATACCCCTCGTCCCTGACTTCGCAATTCGGCCCATTGCTTTATATGTCCAAATTTTAGTCTTTTCTTGGCCGTTTCAATGTCCGAGAGAGTTGCCGGCCAATTAATTCTAAGGGAGTTAGCTATTTTCTTCAACTTCAACTCCGTGCTTACGTCGATCAAGCTTGCAGCCGCGGGGTCTGGTGAGTTCTTTAATTTAATGGCGTTCTTTAGTGTTCCCAATTTGACGAGGTGTTCAAACCTCGGTAATCCCAGACCCCCGTTGTTTTTGGGCGTATCGAAGAATCCAACTGAAGTGGAAGGCGTTAAATGTAAAATGGCTTTTACCTCTTGTCTTATTTCGTTGTCCAATAATTTTAGAACTCCCTCGTTGGGCGGATTTATTAACAAGTTGTAAATGTATCGAGGGAGTACATATTTTAGAAGAAGCTTCATTTTCTGTCCCGGTTTTAGTGGGAGCTTTCTGATTCGCTTAATGGTGCTCACCACCTCGGGCACAATAATGCCACAATGCATACCTTTCCATGGTCCTATCTTTGCACGAAGGTATCTGAAGGCATCCTCGGGTGCGGTGTTCGGTATCTTAGTATTGTTAATTTTAATCTCTGGGTCCAAGACGTACCAAGTGTCCTTCTTAGAGACCACCTGGAACGTTTGACTCTTGTCCCCAGAGATATTCATCCCGAGGCCCTCCAGATATTCCTGGACCATGGATATTTGTTTTTGGGCTTCTGTTTTGTTG
>NW_025219969.1:691575-692891 GCF_014825855.1 Bombus pyrosoma | reverse complement strand
TCCAGGGAACTCGAACGCTTATACAGAAAAGAAAACTCTTCCCGGATCTCCCGACGGCGTCTCCAGGTCATTTTGGGTTACCCCGACGAACACTCTTACGAGGGCCCGAATGGTATGCGGTTCCGCTGCCGGGTTCCGGAATAGGAACCGGATTCCCTTTCGCCCAATGGGTGTGTTTCTTTCGCTCATATTTTGTGTGTACTTTTTGTACTTTTTGTTTGTTTGTTGCAGTTCGTTTGTGTATGATCTTAGGACACCTCATCTGCATAGGATTTCTCTTAGGGCTTAGGATCGACTGACTCGTGTGCAACGGCTGTTCACACGAAACCCTTCTCCACGTCAGTCCTCCAGGGCCTCGCTGGAGTATTTGCTACTACCACCAAGATCTGCACCGACGGCGGCTCCAGGCAGGCTCACGCCCAGACCCTTCTGCGCACACCGCCGCGACCCTCCTACTCGTCAGAGCTTCATGAAGGACGGTCCCCCGCGCGAAAACGTCCACGAGGAACGAAATCGAGAGAGAGACTCGCGTGCCTTCCCACTTGCCACTGACGGCGGAGTATAGGCGCGACGCTTCAGCGCCATCCATTTTCAGGGCTAGTTGCTTCGGCAGGTGAGTTGTTACACACTCCTTAGCGGATTCCGACTTCCATGGCCACCGTCCTGCTGTCTTAAGCAACCAACGCCTTTCATGGTATCCCATAAGCGTCGACTTAGGCGCCTTAACTCCACGTTTGGTTCATCCCACAGCGCCAGTTCTGCTTACCAAAATTGGCCCACTTGGCACTCTGATCCAATATCTCGTGGCTTCATGATCCAAGCAAGCCAGAGATCTCACCCATTTAAAGTTTGAGAATAGGTTGAGGTCGTTTCAGCCCCAAGGCCTCTAATCATTCGCTTTACCAGATGAGACTCGTACGCGTTCGATGAGAGAACGGTCGAGTGCCAGCTATCCTGAGGGAAACTTCGGAGGGAACCAGCTACTAGATGGTTCGATTAGTCTTTCGCCCCTATACCCAGTTCCGACGATCGATTTGCACGTCAGAATCGCTACGGACCTCCATCAGGGTTTCCCCTGACTTCGTCCTGACCAGACATAGTTCACCATCTTTCGGGTCCCAACGTGTACGCTCTAGGTGCGCCTCTCCTCGCAATGAGAACGAGACGCCCCGGGAGTGCGAGGCCGCATAGTTGCGCGGCCCATCCTCCCTCGATCGACGCGCGAACGCCGATCTTCACTTTCATTTCGCCTTTAGGTTTAACATGTCCCAATGACTCGCGCACATGTTAGACTCCTTGGTCCGTGTTTCAAGACG
>NW_025219969.1:690056-691075 GCF_014825855.1 Bombus pyrosoma | reverse complement strand
GTACGTGGAGACTTAGAAAAATTTCGGGGTGGAAATGTTTTTTTAAAATAACTCCTTAAAAAGTGTTATAAGCTACGAATATTTTAGCATAAATCGATGTATCTCGACAAAATACACCTCCCGGCACGGGTAGGTAGTGACGAAAAATAACGATACGGGACTCATCCGAGGCCCCGTAATCGGAATGAGTACACTTTAATTCCTTTAACGAGGACCAATTGGAGGGAAAGTCTGGTGCCAGCAGCCGCGGTAATTCCAGCCCCAATAGCGTATATTAAAGTTTTTGTGAAAAGCAATAGGCCGCTGTACTTAATCGCTGCCGCTAGCTCTGCGCGCGCACACCTCGAGTCGCGGGTAGGCGGCGGAGCAGATACCATTCTCCATAGGTAAAGAACGCAATAGGGATTGGTTTTGGATCAGGCTATTATTTTTCGAGCGAGCGGAGCGAGCGAGCAACGCGTAAAAGCTTCGAAACGTTCGCAGCCGCTCCAAGATTCTTCTCTCGGAAGTAACTCGTTGAAAAGCGTTATAAGGTATGTATATGGTAATTTTTAGTGAAATCGTTATGTTTCGACGTACTCTGGTCGAACGTAGCGATTTCTTTTGATTTTTTCTTTAAATTCTATCCGACAGACCGACACGAGCGGCAGGTTGGAACGGTGAGTATTGTTACACCGCTCCGAAAACATCGCATCTTCGTAATAACTCTTCAAAAAGCGTTATGAGGTATTGATATTACAGCATAAATCGATGTATCTCGATTAAATACATCGGGATTAAGCGTTTATTTTGTTCCTGGGGCGTTTAAAAAAGTTTCGATTTTTACGTTGGGACTTAAAACAATTTCCAAGTCGAAGAAGTTTTTTCGAAATAACTCTTTAAAAAGTGTTATAAGGAATGAATATTTTTGCATAAATCGTTATATCTCGACAAAATACATAGGTATTGAGAATTTATTTTATTATACCAATGCTTTTAAATTCGAACCGATGCGACGGGACGTTGGAACTTGGAAAAAT
>NW_025219969.1:688493-689556 GCF_014825855.1 Bombus pyrosoma | reverse complement strand
TTTTGTTAAGTACGTGCACACAGGTCACCAGCTTCCCGACTAAGGGGAAGCTTGCCACGATATTTGGTCATTACGTCCAGGACATCGAGCCGCGGCGCTGCAGTGTAGAGATAAAACCGGTACGAGAACGGCGGCACAGTCGAGAAATAGCGAAAAGTTCACTAAGACTCGAGGAGCGGTGACTGAATTCTCAACCGAGTCCGTAGAATAGCCACGCGCTCAACGCTGCTCCGACCGAACCGTCCGGCTCGACGTCTCTCTTATAGATACGAAAGCGCCGTCCGGGCTAGCGGCCGCGCGCTTATGGTGCAAAATCTCCGTAGCAACGTACCGTTCGGAAGGGACGCTGGAACTCAGTCTCGCGAATGCTCGATCATTACTATACAACGTCGATATAAAACCATCTAAATATTTTACCAGACGCGTTATTAACATAATATAAATGGATTTTTACCAAAAAATTAATTTTTTTTTTTTCATCAAAAAATCGCATCAGTAAACATCATGTTTTATCGACTACAGACAAAAATAAAGTTAATAGTCGATTAGAATACGTTAAAGTAAGTAGAAATATGCAAAAAAATATATACCTTGTAACATTAATCATCGAAAAAATTACAAGAATATCCCAGTCCTGTCAGTCCAACGAAGCCTAATTTTCTGAAAAATTCAACAAAGATGCTTAATCTCTATGTATTTTATCGAGATACGTCGATTTATGTAAAAATATTCGTACCTTATAACACTTTTTAAGGAGTTATTCCGAAAAAACCTTTTCGACTTGGAAACTTTTCCAAGTCCCAACGTCGAAATCGAAACTTTTTTAAACGCTTCGGGGATGAAATAAACGCTTAATCCCGATGCATCTCGTCGAGATACGTCGATTTATGCAAAAATATTCGTACTTTATAACGCTTTTTACAGAGTTAATGCGAAATAATATCTTCGAAGTTCCAACGACCGGTCGCATCTCTCCAAACTTAAAAAACGTTAAAATAACAATATAAACGCTTAATCCCTACGTATTTTATCGAGTTACGTCGATTTATGTAAAAATATTCAT
>NW_025219969.1:686953-687993 GCF_014825855.1 Bombus pyrosoma | reverse complement strand
TAGGCTATTTCTTTTCGAGCGTGCGGGGCGAGCGAGCAACGCCTAAAAGCTTCGAAACGTTCGCAGCCGCTCCAAGATTCTTCTCTCGGAAGTAACTCGTTGAAAAGCGTTATAAGGTATGTACAAGGTAATTTTTAGTGAAATCGTTATGTTTCGACGTACTCTGGTCGAACGTAGCGATTTCTTTTGATTTTTTTTTAAATTCCATCCGACAGACCGACACGAGCGGCAGGTTGGAACGGTGAGTATTGTTACACCGCTCCGAAAACATCGCATCTTACTTTCGTAATAACTCTTCAAAAAGCGTTACGAGGTATTGATATTTCAGCATAAATCGATGTATCTCGATGAAATACATCGGGATTAAGCGTTTATTTTGTTCCCGGGGCGTTTAAAAAAGTTTCCATTTTTACGTTGGTACTTGGAAAAATTTCCAAGTCGAAAAGGTTTTTTCGCATTAACTCCTTAAAAAGTGTTATAAGGTATGAATATTTTTACATAAATCGACGTAACTCGATAAAATACGTAGGGATTAAGCTTTTGTATTGTTATTTTAACGTTTTTTAAGTTTGGAGAGATGCGACCGGTCGTTGGAACTTCGAAGACATTATTTCGTATTAACTCTGTAAAAAGCGTTATAAGGTACGAATATTTTTGCATAAATCGACGTATCTCGACGAGATACATCGGGATTAAGCGTTTATTTCATCCGCGAAGCGTTTAAAAAAGTTTCGATTTCGACGTTGGGACTTGGAAAAATTTCCAAGTCGAAAAGGTTTTTTCGGAATAACTCCTTAAAAAGTGTTATAAAGTACGAATATTTTTACATAAATCGACGTACCTCGATAAAATACATAGGGATTAAGCATTTTTGTTGAATTTTTCAGAAAATTAGGCTTCGTCGGACTGACAGAACTGGGATATTCTTGTAATTTTTTCGATGATTAATGTTACAAGGTATATATTTTTTTGCATATTTCTACTTACTTTAACGTATTCTAATCGACTATTAACTTTATTTTTGTCTGTAGTCGATAAAA
>NW_025219969.1:685437-686453 GCF_014825855.1 Bombus pyrosoma | reverse complement strand
ACGAGCGAGCGCAGCGAGCGAGCAACGATCGTAATTTTCACTCTGTACGAGTATATTTTCATCGTTTCATCGTCGAAACACGTTTCTCCGCGTGGGCGAGTGGTGCGCGCGCGCGCGCACGGCACGTCTCGCCTCGCAACTTACCTATGGAGAGTGGTATCTACTGCGCCGCCTACCTGCGACTCGGGGTGTGCGCGCGCAGCACTAGAGGCAGCGACTAAGTCCAGCGGCCTATTGCTTTTCACAACAACTTTAATATACGCTATTGGTGTTGGAATTATCGCGGCAGCTGGCACCAGACTTGCCCTGCAGTTGGTCCTCGTTAATGGATTTAAAGTGTACTCAATCCGATTACGGGACCTCGCATTAGACCCGTATCCTTATATTTCATCACTAAGTACCCGTGCCAGGAGGAGTATTTTGTCGAGATACATAGATCTCTGCTGAAATATTCATGCCTTATAACGCTTTTTAACGAAATAACTCGAAAAAACCGTTCGACTTGGAAATTTGACTAAGTCCATACGTACCGGTGTGAAATTTTTCTAGGTTTCGACGTCCCGTCGCATCGGTTCGAATTTAAAAAACATTAGTATAATAAAATAAATACTTAATCCCTATGTATTTCCTCGAGATATAACGATTTATGCAAAAATATTCATTCCCTATAACACTTTTTAAAGAGTTATTTCGAAAAAACTTCTTCGACTTGGAAATTTTTTTGAGTTCCTACGTAAAATCGAAACTACCTTAGTCGCTCCGGGGATAAAATAAATGCTTAATCCCGACGTATTTCGTAGAGATACATCGATTTATACTGAAATATTCATGCCTTATAACGCTTTTTAACGAGTTATTTTCATGAGAAGAATCTTGGTGCGGCTGCGAACGTTTCGAAGCTTTTACGCGTTGCTCGCTCGCTCCGCTCGCTCGAACAGAAATAGCCTAACCCAAAACCAATCCCTATTGCGTTCATTCCTCGATTTTTATTCGAATCTGCGAACGTCTGGGATCGG
>NW_025219969.1:683217-684937 GCF_014825855.1 Bombus pyrosoma | reverse complement strand
GTTTTGGGTTAGGCTAGATTCGTACGAGCGAGCGCAGCGAGCGAGCAACGATCGCAATTTTCACTCTGTACGAGTATATTTTCATCGTTTCATCGTCGAAACACGTTTCTCCGCGTGAGCGAGTGGTGCGCGCGCGCGCGCACGGCGCCTCTCGCCTCGCAGCTTACCTATGGAGAATGGTATCTACTGCGCCGCCTACACGCGACTCGAGGTGTGCGCGCGCAGCGCTAGCGGCAGCGACTGAGTACAGCGGCCTACTGCTTTTCACAATAACTTTAATATACGCTATTGGGGCTGGAATTACCGCGGCTGCTGGCACCAGACTTTCCCTCCAACTGGTGTTCGTTAAAGGATTTAAAGTGCACTCATTCCGATTACGGGATCTCGGATGAATCCCGTATCGTTATTTTTCGTCACTAACTACCCGTGCCGGGAGGTGTATTTTGTCGAGATACATCGATTTCTGCTAAAATATTCGTACCTTGCTAATACGATATAGCGTATAACGTTATACGGTATTACGATATAGCATATAACGTTATATAGTCCCACGTTATGACGTATAACGTTCTGTAGTATGATGATATTACTTATAACGTTATATAGTACTACGTTATGACGTATAACGTTGAATAGTACTACGTTATGACGTATAACGATGTGTAGTATTACGATATAACATATAACGTTATATGTTACTACGATATAGCGTATAACGTTTTGCGGTATTACGATATAACATATAACGTTGTATGGTACTACGTTATGACGTATAACGTTGTATAGTATTACGTTATGACGTATAACGTTGTGTAGTATTACGATATAACATATAACGTTATATGTAACTACGATATAGCGTATAACGTTATACGGTATTACGATATAGCGTATAACGTTATACGGTATTACGATATTACATATAACGTTATATATACTACGTTATGACGTATAACGTTCGGTAGTATGATGATATAACGTATAACGTTATATAGCATAACATTATGGCGTATAACGTTGTATAGTATTACGTTGTAACGTATAACGATATATAGTATTACGTTATGACTTATAACGTTACATATACTGCGTTATGACGTATAACGTTATATATACTACGTTATGACGTATAACGTTCTGCAGTATTATGATAGAACGCAGAACGTTACATGGTATGACGTTATAACGTATAACCTTATACAGTATTACGATATAACGTATAACGTTATATAGTAATACGTTATGACTTATAACGTTATATATACTACGTTATGACGTATAACGTTCTGTAGTATGATGATATAACGTATAACGTTATATCATATTACCATACCACGTATAACGTTATATGGTATTACGGTATATCATATAACGTTACATAGTACTACGTTATGACGTATATAGTTATATAGTATAACGTTGTAACGTATAACGATATATAGTATTACGTTATACGGAGTAGCGACATATAGTACTACCTTATGACCTATATCGTTATATAGTATTATGTTATGACATATAACGATGTGTAGTATTTTGAAACAACGTATAACGTTACATGGTATTACGTTATAACGTATAACCTTATGCAGTACTACGATATAACGTATAACGTTATATAGTATTACGTTATGACGTATAACGTTGTATAGTATTACGTTATGACGTATAACGATATATAGTATTACGTTATAACGTATAACGACATATGGTAATACGT
>NW_025219969.1:681102-682717 GCF_014825855.1 Bombus pyrosoma | reverse complement strand
GTAGTGCTATATAGCGTTATACGTTATATCATCATAATACAGAACGTTATATGTCATAACGTAGTATATATAACGTTATAAGTCATAACGTAACACTATATAACGTAATACTATAAAACGTTATACGTTATATCGTAATACCATACAACGTTATACGCTGTATCGTAATACTATACAACGTTATACGTCATAACGTAGTACTTTATAACGTTATATGTTATATCGTAATACCGTATAACGTTATACGCTATATCGTAATACCGTATAACGTTATACGCTATATCGTAGTAACATATAACGTTATATGTTATATCGTAATACCACACAACGTTATACGTCATAACGTATTACTATATTACGTTATACGTTATACCATCATACTACAGAGCGTTATACGTCATAACGTAGTACTATACAACGTTATATGTTATATCGTAATACCGCATAACGTTATACGCTATATCGTAGTAACATATAACGTTGTATGTTATATCGTAATACCACACAACGTTATACGTCATAACGTATTACTATATTACGTTATACGTTATATCATCATACGACAGAACGTTATACGTCATAACGTAGTACTATACAACGTTATACGCTATATCGTCATACTATGCAACGTTATACGTCATAACGTAGTACTATACAACGTTATATGTTATATCGTAATACTGCATAACGTTATACGCTATATCGTAGTAACATATTACTTTATATGTTATATCGTAATACCATATAATGTTATACACTATATCGTAATACTATACAACGTTATACGTTTTAACGTATTACTATATAACTTTATACGTTATATCATCATACTACAGAACGTTATACGTCATAACGTAGTACTATATATCGTTATATGTTATATCGTAATACCGTATAGCGTTATACACTATATCGTAATACTATACAACGTTATACGTCATAACGTATTACTATATAACGTTATACGTTATATCATCATACTACAGAATGTTATACGTCATAACGTAGTACTATATAACGTTATATGTTATATCGTTATACCATATAACGTTATACGCTATATCGTAATAGCAAGGTACGAATATTTTAGCAGAAATCGATGTATCTCTACGAAATACGTCGGGATTAAGCATTTATTTTATCCCCGGAGCAATTAAAATAGTTTCGATTTTACGTTGGTACTTAAAACAATTTCCAAGTCGAAGAAGTTTTTTCGAAATAACTCTTTAATAGTCTTATAAGGAATGAATATTTTTGCATAAAGCGTTATATCTCGACAAAATACATAGGTATTAAGAATTTATTTTATTATACCAATGATTTTAAATTCGAACCGATGCGACGGGACGTTGGAACTTGGAAAAATTTCGCACCGGTACGTAGAGACTTAGAAAAATTTCGTGGTGGAAAAGTTTCTTTAAAATAACTCCTTAAAAAGTGTTATAAGTTACGAATATTTTAGCATAAATCGATGTATCTCGACAAAATACACCTCCCGGCACGGGTAGTTAGTGACGAAAAATAACGATACGGGATTCATCCGAGGTCCCGTAATCGGAATGAGTGCACTTTAAATCCTTTAACGAATACCAGTTGGAGGGAAAGTCTGGTGCCA
>NW_025219969.1:679602-680602 GCF_014825855.1 Bombus pyrosoma | reverse complement strand
TCGCGGGTAGGCGGCGCAGTAGATACCATTCTCCATAGGTAAGTTGCGAGGCGAGAGGCGCCGTGCGCGCGCGCGCGCGCACCACTCGCTCACGCGGAGAAACGTGTTTCGACGATGAAACGATGAAAATATACTCGTACAGAGTGAAAATTGCGATCGTTGCTCGCTCGCTGCGCTCGCTCGTACGAATCTAGCCTAATCCAAAACCGATCCCGCGCGTTCGCAGATTCGAATAAAAATCGAAGAATGGACGCAATAGGGACTGGTTTTGGGTTACGCTATTTCTTTTCGAGCGTGCGGAGCGAGCGAGCAACGAGTAAAAGCTTCGAAACGTTCGCAGCCGCTCCAAGATTCCTTTAATAATTCGTTAAAAATCGTTATAAGGTATGAATATTTCAGCATAAATCGATGTATCTCGATGAAATACAACGGAACTAAGCGTATATTTCGTTCCTGGAACGTTTAAAAAATTTGGAATGGGTACGGAAAAATTGCGAAGTCGAAAGGTTTTTCCAAATATTTCCTTAAAAAGCGCTGTAAGGTAGGAATATTTTAGCAGAAATCGACGTATCTCTACGAAATACGTCGGGATTAAGCATTTATTTTATCCCCGGAGAGATTAAAATAGTTTCGATTTAACGTTGGGACTTAAAACAATTTCCAAGTCGAAGAAGTTTTTTCGAAATAAATCTTTAAAAAGTGTTATAAGGAATGAATATTTTTGCATAAATCGTTATATCTCGACAAAATACATAGGCATTAAGCATTTATTTTATTATACTAATGTTTATTAAATTCGAGCCGATGCGACGGGACGTCGGAACCTAGAAAAATTTCGCACCGGTACACATGGACTTAGTCAAATTTCCAAATCGAAAAGCTTTTTCGAGTTATTTCGTTAAAAACCGTTATAAGGTACGAATATTTTAGCAGAAATCGATGTATCTCTACGAAATACGTCGGGATTAAGCATTTATTTTATCCCCGGAGCGATTAAAAT
>NW_025219969.1:677782-679102 GCF_014825855.1 Bombus pyrosoma | reverse complement strand
GCCGCTAGCGCTGCGCGCGCACACCTCGAGTCGCGGGTAGGCGGCGCAGTAGATACCATTCTCCATAGGTAAGTTGCGAGGCGAGAGGCGCCGTGCGCGCGCGCGCGCACCACTCGCTCACGCGGAGAAACGTGTTTCGACGATGAAGCGATGAAAATATACTCGTACAGAGTGAAAATTGCGATCGTTGCTCGCTCGCAGCGCTCGCTCGTACGAATCTAGGCTAACCCAAAACCGATCCCGCGCGTTCGCAGATTCGAATAAAAATCGGGAATGGACGCAATAGGGACTGGTTTTGGGTTAGGCTATTTCTTTTCTAGCGAGCGGAGCGAGCGAGCAACGAGTAAAAGCTTCGAAACGTTCGCAGCCGCTCCAAGATTCTTTTAATAATTCGTTAAAAATCGTTCTAAGGTATGAATATTTCAGCATAAATCGATGTTTCTCGATGAAATACAACGGAACTAAGCGTATATTTCGTTCCTGGAACGTTTAAAAAATTTTGAATGGGCACGGAAAAATTGCGAAATCGAAAGGTTTTACCAAATATTTCCTTAAAAAGCGTTGTAAGGTAGGAATATTTTAGCAGAAATCGATGTATCTCTACGAAATACGTCGGGATTAAGCATTTATTTTATCCCCGGAGAGATTAAAATAGTTTCGATTTTACGTTGGGACTTAAAACAATTTCCAAGTCGAAGAAGTTTTTTCGAAATGAATCTTTAAAAAGTGCTACAAGGAATGGATATTTTTGCATAAATCGTTATATCTCGACAAAATACATAGGCATTAAGCATTTATTTTATTATACTAATGTTTTTTAAATTCGAACCGATGGGACGGGACGTCGGAACCTAGAAAAATTTCACACCGGTACACATGGACTTAGTCAAATTTCCAAATCGAAAAGCTTTTACGAGTTATTTCGTTAAAAACCGTTATAAGGTACGAATATTTTAGCAGAAATCGATGTATCTCTACGAAATACGTCGGGATTAAGCATTTATTTTATCCCCGGAGAGATTAAAATAGTTTCGTTTTACGTTGGGACTTAAAACAATTTCCAAGTCGAAGAAGTTTTTTCGAAATAAATCTTTAAAAAGTGCTACAAGGAATGAATATTCTTGCATAAATCGTTATATCTCGACAAAATACATAGGCATTAAGCATTTATTTTATTATACTAATGTTTTTTAAATTCGAACCGATGCGACGGGACGTCGGAACCTAGAAAAATTTCACACCGGTACGTGGAGACTTAGAAAAATTTCGGGGTGGAAAAGTTTTTTTAAAATAACTCCTTAAAAAGTGTTATAAGTTACG
>NW_025219969.1:660342-677282 GCF_014825855.1 Bombus pyrosoma | reverse complement strand
CCATTTATTAAAATTTATTTTAATAAAAATTCAATTTATATAGTAATATGTCTGATAAAAGATATATTTTGATAAAATATTTATGTATATAATTTATATATACTATTACTAATTAATTATTTATATAATGAGCAAAATTTAAGCTAATAGAATTTAATCTAAATTTATCTTTCAAATTTATATAAAATAATAAAATTTCATATAAAATTCTATTATTTATTAATATAAACAAAATATATATATCTTCTTTTACTTTTATACTAATAATATTCTTTTTAATAATAAACTCATCAAGAATTTATGTTCAATGATTAACTATAGAATTTTCAACAATTTTAATAATTGGAATAATTAATATTAAATCAAAAAATAAAATTGTCAGAATTTTATATTTCTTAATATCTTCAATTTCTAGACTATTTGTAATTCTAATTATCTCAATAAATTTTTCTCAATTAATACTATTTAAAAGCCCTGAAATTAACATATTATTAAATATTTCAATATTTTTAAAAATAGGGATATTTCCATTTATTTTTTGAATAATTTATATTTATAATATATCTACATGAAACCAAATCTTTTTAATCTCAACATTCATAAAATTTATCCCAATCTATTTCTTTTCATCCTTAATTTATTTTTCTGGGACTTTCATAATTCTATTATTATTTAATAACATATTTATTATCTTATATACAAATATTAACTTCTCAATTAAAAAATTATTTAGATGCTCCTCAATCTTCAATTCCTTTTTCTTCATTATAATTTTAATAATTAATAAAAATATATTTTTACTAATTATACTTTTATATTTATTTATCTTTTTCATATTAACAAATAACTTTCAATTCTACAATATTGATAATTTAAATTTCAGAAATTTTTCAAAAATTTCTCATCATATAATAATTTTAATAATATTCATATACTCTTCATTTCCAATATTCATCACATTCATATTTAAATGAGAAATAATTTATCTATTAAACACATACTATAGTAATAATTTTATCTTAATTTTATTATTACTAAGAATAATAATAATATGAAACTACTTTATTTTATTTAAATATATATTAATAAAATTTACATTTAATAAAACAAAAACAAAAATAGAAATTTTTTATTTCAAAAATTTTATATTCTTTGGGATTTCAATCTATTCATTTATATTTATATCCTTCAATTTAATTTAATATAAATTAATTTTAATCTTTAAATTTGCAATTTAAAATTTTAGTATAAACTATATTAAATTTTAATAAAATATTTCCTATTTCATAAATATAAATTTATAAATTAATAGCATTAGAAAAACTAAAATTTTCATGAATAAATTTACAATTTACTTCTTTTTCAGACATAATACTTATAAATATTTTTAAAATTTTTAAATATTTTTAAATATTTAAATTTCAATTATTATTTTATTATTATCATTATTTACAATAAACTAATAAATTTATAATTAAGATTTTAAGTTAAATTTTTAAACTATTAATTTTCAAAATTAAATATATATTTTATAATATAAATCTTAATAAAAAAATGATTAATGTCAACAAACCATAAAAATATTGGGATAATATACTTCATTTTTGCTATATGATCCGGAATAATTGGGTCATCAATAAGATTGCTAATTCGAATAGAACTTAGTCATCCTGGAATATGAATTAGAAATGATCAAATTTATAATTCACTTGTTACAAGACATGCTTTTCTAATAATTTTTTTTATAGTAATACCATTTATAATTGGAGGATTTGGAAATTATTTAATTCCTTTAATGCTTGGGTCTCCAGACATAGCTTTCCCTCGGATAAATAATATTAGATTTTGACTCTTACCTCCATCATTATTTATATTACTTTTAAGAAACTTATTTTCCCCTAACGCAGGAACAGGGTGAACTGTATACCCACCTTTATCATCATACTTATTTCACTCTTCACCATCAATTGATATTGCAATTTTTTCACTTCATATAACAGGAATTTCTTCTATTATTGGATCTTTAAACTTTATTGTAACTATTATATTTATAAAAAATTTCTCATTAAATTATGATCAAATTAATCTATTTTCTTGATCAGTATGTATTACAGTTATTTTATTAATTTTATCATTACCAGTATTAGCAGGAGCGATTACTATACTTCTTTTTGATCGAAATTTTAACACATCTTTTTTTGACCCAATGGGAGGAGGTGACCCAATTCTTTACCAACATTTATTTTGATTCTTCGGACATCCAGAAGTTTATATTTTAATTCTCCCAGGATTTGGATTAATTTCTCAAATTATTATAAATGAAAGAGGAAAAAAAGAAACTTTTGGAAATTTAAGAATAATTTATGCAATGCTTGGAATTGGATTTTTAGGATTTATTGTTTGAGCCCATCATATATTTACAGTTGGGTTAGATGTAGATACACGAGCATATTTTACGTCAGCAACAATAATTATTGCTGTTCCTACAGGAATTAAAGTATTTAGATGATTAGCAACTTATCATGGGTCAAAAATAAATTTTAACATTACAATTATTTGATCTATTGGATTTATTTTAATATTTACAATTGGTGGATTAACTGGTGTAATATTATCAAATTCCTCAATTGATATTATCCTTCATGACACTTATTATGTTGTAGGGCATTTCCATTATGTACTATCAATAGGAGCAGTATTTGCTATTATTACAAGATTAATCCATTGATACCCATTAATTATAGGCTTATCATTAAACCAAAAATGATTAAAAATTCAATTTATTATAATATTTATTGGAGTTAATATAACATTTTTCCCTCAACATTTTTTAGGTCTAATAGCAATACCACGACGTTACTCTGACTACCCAGATTCATACTATTGCTGAAATTTAATTTCCTCAATTGGAGCTATAATCTCAATAAATAGAATATTATTTTTAATTTTTATTATTTTTGAAAGATTAATTTCTAAACGATTAATTTTATTTAAATTCCATCAATCATCATTAGAATGATTAAATAATTACCCTCCATTTGATCACTCATTAATTGAAATCCCATTATTAATCAATAATAAAATTAAAAATATTTTTAATAAATAAATTAATTTATATATATATATATATATATATATTTATAATTTAAATAATTTTATATTATTAATATTGATATGGCAGATTAGTGCGCTGAATTTAAAATTCAATTATAAAGATTTTTTTCTTTTGTTAATATCATTAATAGTTAATAAAATTAATAAAACTTCATAGTAATGAACTTCAAATTCAACAAAAAAAACTTATTAATAATTTCTACATGAAATATATTTATATTTCAAGACTCAAATTCTTTTTATTCAGATAATTTAATTTCCTTTCATAATTTAACAATAATAATAATAATAATTATTACTTTAACATCATTCTTTATTTTAGATTTTATGCTTAATAATTTTTTAAACCTAACATTACTAAAAAATCATACTATTGAAATTATTTGGACCTTAATTCCTATAATTATTTTAATAATTATTTGCTTTCCATCCTTAAAAATTTTATATTATATTGATGAAATTATAAATCCATACTTTTCAATTAAAGCTATTGGTCATCAATGATATTGATCATATGAATATCCAGAATTTAATAATTATGAATTTGACTCATATATATTAAACTATGAATCAATTAATCAATTTCGATTGCTAGAAACTGATAATCGACTAATTATTCCATTTAAAATTTCCCTACGAATAATTATTTCCTCAATAGATGTTATTCATTCCTGAACAATCCCATCATTAGGAATTAAAGTTGATGCTGTACCTGGTCGAATTAATCAATTAAATCTATTCTGTATTCGCCCTGGGATTTATTTTGGACAATGTTCTGAAATTTGTGGAATAAATCATAGATTTATGCCAATTATACTAGAAAGAACTTCTTATAATATTTTTTTAAACTGAATTAAAAAAATAATTTGAAAAATTAGTTAATTAATTATAACATTAGATTGTCAATCTAAAATAAATTTTTTAAAATTATTTTTCTAATTAATCATTAGGTGTCTGAATTAAAGAATTGATCTTTTAAATCAATTATAGTAATTAAAATTTACTTCTAATGAATTCCACAAATAATACCAATCAATTGAATAATTATTTTCGTTTTATGCTTATTAAGATTAATTATCATTATTATTATAATAAATTCAATATTACTATATTTTAAAATAAATTATAAATATAATCTCCCAAATAAAATTAATGTAAAAAAATGAAATTGATTATGATAAATTTATTTGAAACATTTGATCCATCAATTAATAGTTATATTCAATTAAATTGAATCTTTATATTTACCCCAATTATTACATTCCCAAATTTATATTGATTAATTCCATCCCGAATTACAATAATTTTTAACTTATTAATTAAATATCTATTTAATGAATTTAAAATAATTACCACAAATTCATACTCCATAAATATTTCAATATTTTTAAGAATTATGATTTATATTATAATATTAAATTTATTTAGATTAATTCCTTATATTTTTACGTCTACTAGACATCTTATATTTAATTTATCCATATCACTTTCAATATGATTAAGATTTATAATCTACTCAATTTTTAATTTTCCAATAAAAACTTTAAGACATTTAGTACCACTTAATTCACCTAAATTCTTAATAAATTTTATAGTAATTATTGAATTAATTAGACTTATTATTCGACCATGAACCCTATCAATTCGATTATCAGCAAACTTAATTTCAGGCCATTTAATTCTAATTTTATTAAGAAATTTCATAATAAATTTTATTCTTCTATCCCCATTATCTCTATTAATTCAAAATATCCTTTTAATTCTTGAAATTTCTATAGCTTTTATTCAAGCCTATGTATTCTCCATTTTATTAACATTATATTTCTCTGAATCTAATTAATGAAAAAAAACTTCCCATTTCATATAGTAACAATTAGTCCTTGACCAATTATTGTTTCAATAAATATTATAAATTTATTATTAAGAACTATTTTATGAATTTACTTAAATAATTTAATGGTAATAATTTTAAATCTATTTATTTTATTAATATCATCAATAATATGATTTCGAGATATTATCCGAGAAAGAACATTCCAAGGAATACATTCATTATATATTATATCAATAATAAAATTTAGAATAATTATATTTATTATTTCTGAATTATTCTTCTTTATTTCATTCTTTTGGACTTTTTTTCATAACTCAATTTCACCATCAATTGAAATTAACTCTATATGACCCCCAAAAATAATTAAATTTTTTAATCCATTTGAAATTCCTTTATTAAATTCAATTATTTTAATTATATCTGGATTTACTGTCACATTAAGACATTATAATTTATTAAATAATGAATTAAAATCAAGAATTTCAATATTATCCTCTACTGTTATATTAGGATTTTACTTTAATTTTATACAAATCTTTGAATATTATAATTCATTTTTTTGTATTAATGATAGAGTATTTGGATCAATTTTTTTTTATCCACAGGATTTCATGGAACTCATGTTCTTATTGGTTCATTAATACTTTTATTCTCATTAATTCGAATAATAAAAAAACATTTTTCAAAAATTCATCATATTAATTTTGAATTTTCTATTTGATACTGACATTTTGTTGATGTAATTTGATTATTCATTTACATATTCTATTATATTTTAATAAATTAAATTCAATTTAATTAAATTTATATTTATATATATATATATATATATATATATATATAAATATATAGTATAACATTATTACATTTAATTTCCAATTAAAAAATTTAAATATTTTTAATATATTTAATTAATATTCTTTCATTTTCTATCTTAATTTTAATAATTTTATTTATCATTTTTATCTTAAATAAATTTTTATCAATACTTAAAAAACCAAATTTTGAAAAAAACCTCCCATATGAATGTGGGTTTAGTCCAATTACAAAAATAAACCTGCCATTTTCTCTACCATTTTATTTAATTTCATTAACATTTTTAATTTTTGACGTAGAAATCATTTTATTAATCCCATTAATTTCATATATTAAAACTCTAAACTTACTATATTTATTTATTTTAATAACTTTTTTCATATATATATTAATTTTCTCCTTACTTATAGAATGATTTTGTAATTTTCTAAATTGAATATATTAATAACTTTAGTATTTATTCTAAATTTATTTAACATATTAATATAAGGATTTATAATATAAATCAATCTTTAAGTCGAAATTAAAAGTAAAATTTACTTCTTATATAAATTGAAGCCAAAAAGAGGCATTTTATTGTTAATAAAATCATTGAACTCAAAATTCCAATTTACAATTTATATAGTTTTAAATAAAATATTATACTTTCAATATAAAGATATTAACAACTTAAGCCCAATTAATTATAAATAGAAATAAATTAATAAAGCTTCTAACTTTAAAATGGATATTCATAAATATCATTATTTCTTTCAAATTTAAAATTTTAATTATTCAAATTATATCCCTAATTTATGTTTTATTATATATATATATATATATATATATATATATATTATTTAAAAATGAATTATTTCCATAATATTTTCAATATTATACTCTAATTATAAGCTATTTAAATCATTTTAATATTTTTATTTTATAAAATTTATTAAAATACTATTAATATTAATATATATATATATATATTAATAATAAATTTGTAATTCTATAAAAATTATTTATTTTAATTAAGTTATTTACATAATCTATAACTTTTCCTGAAAATTTCTCAATTAATCCTTTCTCAAAATAAAATTCATACATAACCAATTTATTTATTATTTTATTAATAATGAATTTATAAAAATATTCTATTATAAAAAACCTCTTTATAAATATAACTATTCTCTTCTTATAATTTACTTTTCTTACTATAAAAGTAAATAAAAATCCCAAAAATATTATCTTAAAAACAAAATACTTATAAACATATGTTAAATTTAATACCAAATGAAAATAATAAAAATTAAAAATAAATTTTCTTAAAATCAATATAATAACTAAAATTACTGTTATACAATAAATTATAACATAATCTTCATCTAAATATATTAAATTTATTATATAATTTCTATTCAAAACCATAAATATAATTCGAAATGAATATGATACAGTTAAAACTGTTCCTAAAACTAAATTTATTAATCTAAAAATTCTTATATTATTTAAAAAATAATACTCGATGATTAAATCTTTTGAATAAAAACCAACTAAAAAAGGAAAACCGCATAATATTAATAAAGAAAATATTATTAATAAACCTTTAATTGGGTATAAATAATAAATTCCAGAATAAAAACGAAAATTTTGAATTCCAGTTATATAATGAATTAATCTACCCACACATATAAATATTATTGATTTAAAAAAAGCATGAATAAATAAATGCAAAAATGTTAAATTTGTTATTCTTAAAGAATAAATTCTTATTATAAACCCTAATTGCCTCAATGTCGATAAAGCAATAATCTTTTTAAAATCTATCTCAAAATTTGCTATTAATCCAGAAATTAACATTGTTATTCTTGAAATTATTAATACATACGTCTTACACTTTAAATCAATTAATGATTCATACCTAATTAATAAATAAATTCCAGCAGTTACTAAAGTAGATGAGTGAACTAGCGAAGATACAGGTGTAGGTGCTATCATTGCTGCTGGTAACCAAATTATAAAAATCAACTGAGCACTTTTAGTAAATACTATTAATATTATTAATAATATAATTAATAAATCTATTTTATATAAAATCAAATTTCATCTTCCAAAAATCATTATAAAAGAAATAATTATCAATAACCTTGAATCCCCTAATCGATTTAAAATTACAGTTAATATTCCAGAATTAAAAGATAATATCTTTTGATAATAAATAATTAAACAATAAGAAATCAACCCTAATCCATCCCAACCTAATAATAAAGTTAGCATATTTGGACTAAAAATCAAAAAAATTATTGATATTAAAAATATTAATATTAAATAATAAAAACGAAGAATATAAAATTCATTTCTTAAATTCATATAACTCACCCTATATAATAAAATTATTGAACTAATTAATATTACTAAAAATGAAAATATAAGTAATTTAAAACTAAATAATAAAATAAAATTTATTTTTATTGAATTAAATCTAAAAATTACCCATTCATAAATATAAAACTTATTAATTATTAAAGAATATATTCCAAAAAATATAAAAATTAAACTTATTATAAATAAAATAATACCAGAAATTATTATTTTTAATATAACCTAAAATATTTTAAATAATATGTTATCGAAATTACAATTCAATATTCTTACAAATTATTTAAATAATTTATAATTTATAATAATTTAATAAATATAAAATCAAAATTCAATTTATTAAATTTATTTATTTATATATATATATATATATATATATATATTAAATTAATTTTTTTTTTTTTTAATTTTTAATAATTTTTTATTATTAAATTTATTATAATTAAAATTATTATTTTATATCTCATATATATATATATATATATATATATATATATATATTTATATAATTCATATCATATACTTTATAAAATCTAAAATATCACAGATATATCATTGAAACCACAATTCAATATTTTTTTTTAAACTATTTAAATAAACAAATAAATTAAAAATAACAAAATTTAAAGGTAGTAAATGTAAAATTAAAGTTATATAATTTAATAATTTTATTGAACTTAAATTAACTCTTAAATTATAAATTACCCCATACTGAATAAATCTAAATAAATAAATTGAATAAATAAATCTTAATAAACAATAAATTATTAAAATAAAAAATAAATATTTAAATCAACCAATTAATCTAATCAATAAAAAAATTTCTCTAATTATATTTAAAGAAATAGGAGCACCAGAATTATAAACACACATTATAAATCATATTATTGTTATTGAAGGTATAAAATTAATTATACCTTTATTAATAAAAATAATTCGACTATTAGTTTGTGAATAAATTATATTAACTAAATAAAATAAACCAGAAGATACTAATCCATGAGAAACTATTATTATTAAACCCCCTAAAACACCTAATTTTCTACCAGATAATATTCCCATAGTTATAATTCCTATATGAACAACTGAGGATAGAGCAATAATTAATTTTATATCAAATTGGAATAAACAAATTAACCTTAAAATTAATATTCCAATTAAATTCACAACCATAAAATAATATACTACATTATTAAATATTACTTTAAATATTAAAATTAAACGTAACATTCCATATCTTCCTAACTTCAACATAATAGAAGCTAAAATTATTGATC
Source organism: Bombus pyrosoma (assembly GCF_014825855.1). Classification (NCBI taxonomy): domain Eukaryota; kingdom Metazoa; phylum Arthropoda; class Insecta; order Hymenoptera; family Apidae; genus Bombus; species Bombus pyrosoma. Next base: position 667,883 of record NW_025219969.1, on the reverse strand, counting down.
TAAAAAATGAAGCCTCAACATGTGCTTTAATCAATCACCCATGAAATAAATATATTGGAATTTTTACTAAAAATGATATTAACAAATATAAAAAATAAAATATATCAAAATTTATATTAATTAATTCCAGTATATAAAAATTTATTCTCCCATATATTTCTAATATCTTAAAAATAAAAAATAATATTGGTAACGAAAACACTAAAGTATAAAATATTAAATAAAAAGCAGCTAATACACGATCTTCTCTGTATCCTCACTTCATAATCATATAAAAAATTAATAATAATCTTGATTCATAAAAAAAATAAAATACTAAAAAACTTATAGAAATAAAACTTATTATTATTAAAATTAATAATAATAAATTCAATAATAAACAATCCTTTCTATATTCTCTTAAATTTAAAAAAATTAACCCAAAAACTCAAAATATTATTAAAATTAAATAATTTGAATAATAATTATTTCCTAAACCTCCAACAATATATGTTCACTTTAATCAATTAATTTTTATTAAAAAAATTAAACTCATAAAAAATATTAAATTTCTTAAAATTAAAAAATCAACATACTTTATAAAAATTATAATACCCAAAAAAATTAAAACTTCCATTTATTTTATATTTATTATATATTTTATATTAAATTAATAAAACTAATTTTTTGATGACCATACTCATAATTCATTCTAACTAATAAAGATAAACCTAAAACCCCTTCACATACAGAATAAATTAAATAAATAAAATAAATTCAACCATTAAAATTAATTTCAATTATATAAAATAAAATCATTATAATTAAATGCTCTATCCCAATTAAAAAATTCAAAAAATAAATATCATAATTTAATAAAACAACTAATATTAAAATTACCAAATTAAAAATTAAATATTCTGAAATAAACTTAATATTAATTAAATTAATAATATTAAATTTCAAAAAAACTTATTATAACAAAATATCTATAATCCCCAAAATTATTATTTTAATTTAAACTATTTTTTGAAAATTCTATTAATATTGTTATATAGTTTAAAAAAAAACATTAATTTTGTAAATTAAAAATTTAATAAATTTAATATAACAAAAATTTTACTAATTTATATATATATATATATATATATTTATAATTAATAAATTTAAATAAATGAAAACTCTACTAATTATATTAAATCTCCTAATATTTTCAAATATAAATTTAAACTTAATATTAATTATAAATTACTTCTATTTAAATATTTTCGCATCCCCTATAAAACAATTAACATATTTAATTTTCTATATTATTTTTATATCAATTAATATTATTTCATTAAAACAAATTATTTCATTAAATATTTATATTCTAATAATTATTTTTATTAGAGGAATTTTAATTATATTTTCATATTTTATTAGTTTAATTAATAAAATATCAAAAAAAAATAATTACTTAAAATTATCATTATTTAATTTATTAATTTTAATATCTATCATTATTCAACTTAAACAAATTGATTTTATTATAAAATTATACAATTTCAATTTTAACAAAAATATAAAATTAAACTCTATTAAAAAATTATATTTAAAACCAAATTATATTATTTTATTAATATTTATTATTTTTTTAATTTTCATATTACTAATTACAACAAAAATTTGTTATATTAAAAATAAAAATCTACGAGCAAAAAAATGAAAAAAATAATTTCAATAATTTATAAAATTCACTTATTTAATATACCTTTATCATTTATTAATTTACCAACACCAATCAATATTAATTATATATGAAATTTTGGTTCAATACTTGGGATATTTTTAATAATTCAAATTATTTCAGGATTATTTTTATCAATACATTACTGCCCAAATATTGATATTGCATTCTTCAGAATTTCCACTATTATAAAAGACATAAATTCAGGATGATTAATTCGCCTAATTCACATAAATGGGGCTTCATTTTACTTTCTTATTATATATATACATATTGCACGTAATTTATTTTATTATTCATTCAAATTATATCAAGTATGATCAATTGGGATTTCAATTTTATTTCTATCAATAGCAACGGCATTCCTAGGATATGTTCTTCCATGAGGCCAAATATCATTCTGAGGAGCAATAGTTATTACTAATTTAATTTCTGCGATCCCGTATATTGGTCAATTCACAGTAGAATGAATCTGAGGTGGATTCTCAATTAATAATGATACATTAAATCGATTCTATTCATTTCATTTTATCTTACCATTTATTATTATATTTATAGTAATTTTACACTTAACAGTATTACATATTAGAGGATCATCAAACCCTATACATTCAAAATTAAATATTTACAAAATTAACTTTCACCCATACTTTACAATTAAAGATTTAATTACAATTATCTTAACATTTATATTATTTATACTTATTAATCTTCAAATACCATATATATTAGGAGACCCAGATAACTTTAAAATAGCAAACCCAATAATTACTCCAATTCATATTAAACCTGAATGATACTTTTTATTTGCATATTCAATTTTACGAACAATTCCAAACAAATTAGGAGGAGTTATTATACTATTTTTATCAATTTTTATTTTATACATCATTCCAATTCTAAACTCCAGAAACTTCAATAATAATAAATTTTACTTTTTAAATAAATTTTTATATTGATGATTTATTAATATTTTCATTATATTAACTTGATTAGGAGGACAAATAATTGAATATCCTTATATTCATTTAAATATAGTTTTCACATTCTTATACTTTTTCTATTTATCTCTTTCATTTTATATTAATAAAATTTGAGATACTATTCTTTCTAAAAAATTTTAATTATTTAAATAATTAGTTAATGAACTTGAATAAGTATATGATTTGAAATCATACAATAGAAATAAAGTTTTCTATTAACTTTCAACTATTTTATTAATATCTATACCTTCCTCCTATTAGCCTACCAGTAATCGTACATAATTACAATCACAATATCGTTATTATCTAAAATTACAATAATAATATCAATTAATAAATATAAAATTTTTAATTTTAAGTCTGACATTATATTTCTATAATCATAATAATACTTATTTATTTTTAAAATCATTCTAATTATCAAACAATCAGTATAATTGCCTCTTTTAATATATAAATATAAACTAAATATATCAAGACCAAAACCAATAATTCTGTTCAACATATAGATATTAACTTATCATAACGAATCCGAGGTAACACCCCTCGAATCATAATTAATAAAATTAAGTGAGTTAAATAAAAGATAATAAAACTTAATGATCAATATCTAAATCCATAAAACATTATTGTTAACAACATTCTTATAAATATAACATTCATATACTCTGACAAAAAAATTATTACAAATATTCTCCTAAAATATTCTACATTAAATCCTGAAACCAATTCAGACTCACCTTCAATTAAATCAAATGGAACACGATTTAAATCAATTAATGCACTAATAATAAATATTAAATATAATGGGTATATAATAATTATAAAATAAATATTAATCTGAAAATTAATAAAATTTATTAATGAATAATCCTCAACTATTAATATTAATAGAAAAAATATCAAAAATAACAAAACCTCAAAAGAAATTATTTGTGAAACAGCTCGTAATGACCCTAAAATAGAATAATTACATATTGAAACTCAACCAATCATCATAATAGGATAAACTATTAATCTTAAAACTAATATTAAATAAATAACTCTATTATCAATATAATAAAATGAATAAATTCATGGATAAACTAATCATAATAAAACTGATAAAAATATCATTATTATTGGACTATATAAATATATTAAATCACTTCTTAAAAAAAAAAATTCTTTAGTTAATAACTTTAAAGCATCCCTAAAAGGTTGAACTAAGCCTTTAATTCCTAATTTATTTGGACCTTTTCGTAATTGTATATAACCTAATATTTTTCGTTCAAATAATGTTAAAAAAGCTACTCTAATTAAAATTATTATTATAAAAACCAAATAATTTATAAAAAAATTATTATATATTATAAAACTATAATTTAATTAAATTCTAACTTTAATGCACTAATATGCTAATATAATAAAATATATTTATTAATTAATAATAATTTAATTATAAATTATAGTCCTTTCGTACAAATAACTTAATTTATTTTATAGATAGAAACCAATCTGACTCACGTCGATTTGAACTCAAATCATGTAAGATTTTAAAAGTCGAACAGACTTAATTATTAAACTTCTTCATTTAAAATTTATCTTAATTCAACATCGAGGTCGCAATCATCTTTTTTAATTTGGCCTTTAAAAAGATATTACGCTGTTATCCCTAAGGTAATTTTTTCTTCTAATTTTTAATAAAAGACCTAAAATTATTCTTTAATTAAAGTATATATTTAAAGTAAAGTTATTTAAATTTATCAGTCCTCCCAACTAAATATTTATTCCTAAATTAAATAAAATTTAAAAATAAATATAAAATTCTATAGGGTCTTATCGTCCCATAAATAAATTTCAGCATTCTTACTAAAAATTTAATTTCATAACATATATATGAGACAGAATATATCTCATTAATTCTTTCATCCCAGTTTTCAATTAAAAAACAATTGATTATGCTACCTTTGTACAGTTAGTTATACTGCAGCCATTAAATTTAAATCATTGGGCAGATTGACCTAAAATTATTATCAATAAGCCATGTTTTTGGTAAACAGGTGGATATACTAAATTTGCCTAATTCCTTATATATACATATATTTATACATAAATAATTAACATTTATATCTTACAAAATTAATATTACTAATATAATCATTATACTTAATTTTCTAAAATTAAAAATTATTTTTTTTTAATAAATATATATATATATATTTATATAATAAATTTATTATAATATAAATTTTTATTCTTAAATAAATTAAATTGAATTATTAAATACTCATTTATATAAATTATTTCTAAATCAATATAACTATTATTATATAAAATTCAATTATATATTTAAATTTATAGATTATCCCATAAATTTTTTATATAAAAATATAAAAAATTCATTAATAAATTTTTTATACTTATTATATATAAATTAAATTTATTTCAAAAAAAACTAGATATAAAAAAAATCGATTAACATCTAATCTCTAAATATATATTTTAATTATTTTTGCTACAATAACATAACTATATATTTAACTCTTTTTCTTTCGAGATTATTAAACTTATTAAATTATATTAATTAACCCTGATACAAAAGGTACAAAATAAATTTTACTTATTTAATTTTTAAAAAATTCATTTACATTACTAAATCTATTAATTATTCTATTATTTCACAAATCATTACTAAAATAAAAAAATTATTATAAAATTTTACATACCAATAAATATTTTTAACAATAAAAAACTAAAATTTTAAATTTATTATATTTAAATAAAATTTTAACTCCTATTAAACTCTTCATTGTAACTGAATTATTTTTTATTTAAACTAAAATTTCAGGTCTCTAAAAACATTTTCCAATATCTTTACTGTGTTACGACTTATTCCTTAACTGAAATTGACGGGCAATTTGTACGCTTTCCAAGACTACTTTCAAAATAATTAATTTATTATTTTTACTTTTAAATCCACTTTCCAATTAATTTATTAAAATTAATTATCCAAAAATAAAATTTATTATAATTCATAATATTCTTAAATATACTACATTTTGATTTGAATTACTATTTTATCAAATATATGCTATTGTGAAATTTTATATAACAAATATCAAACAACAATACATAAATCAATAATTTAAGTTTATCTTATCGTGGGATATCGAATTAAATTACAAATTTCTCTAATAAGAATGAAAAGCCGCCATATAATTTAATTTTAATGATTTAACATTTATTTATAAATTATTTTATTATTTTATATAATAGGGTATCTAATCCTAGTCTATTTAGTTATCTTATTATTTTTATAATTTTAAAATTTAATATATTTTAAAATTAAATTTCACTTAAAATTCCAAAATTTAACTAAATTAAAATTTTATTTCATATAAATATTAATTAAAAAAATTAATTTACAATATTAGTTTAACCGCTATTGCTGGCACTAACTTTAATCACTGTTAATTTTTTTTTCTAAATTTAACTTTCATTAATTTTTTAAATTTAATCATTAAATTATTTAAAATTTTTAATATAAAATATTTATTTATTAATACAAAAATATAATTAATTTTAAAATCATTATAAAACTTATTTTATACTATTAATATTATTAATTCATTTAAAATCAAAATTTAATATGCAAAATTACATCAAATATAACTATAAATCCCATAATTAAACAAAAATCATAAATACCATTATATTAACTCACAATTTAAATTTATTTATTTATTAAAAATACACTAAAATAAATTTATAATTAATAATCCTCTTTATATTTACTAATTTTATAAAATTTAAATTTTCAACTTTATACTTCTATATATATATATATATATATATATAAATATCAATATAATCCTTATTAAATTTTAATTTTATAAAAATTTTTTAAATTAATAATTCTATAACATTTTTAATATTAAAAACAATTTCCTTTATTATTTATTTTAATTATTAACTAATAAAATTTATTCTATTAATTAATTCTATATATTAAATACAAACCAATAAATTAATTTAAATTAAATTAAATAAAATTATTAAAATTAATAACCCAAAATTCAATTTTTAATAATTCTATTCTAAAAAATATAAATTTAATTTATATTATACAATATTAAATTATATTATTAACCCTCATTTATAAACTTCCAAATTCAATAAATTTCAAATCCCATTTCTATTTATTAAATTACCAATCAACAAATTAATTCAAATTATATAAAATTATTAAAAATCTATAACCCAAAATTCAATTTTTAATAATTCTATTCTAAATATAAATTCAATTTATATTATACGATATTAAATTATATTATTAACCCTCATTTATAAATTTCAAAATTCAATAAATTTCAAATCTCATTTCTATTCATTTAATTACCAATCAATAAATTAATTCAAATTAAATAAAATTATTAAAAATCTAATCTATAACCCAAAATTCAATTTTTAATAATTCTATTCTAAATATAAATTTAATTTATATTATACGATACTAAATTATATTATTAACCCTCATTTATAAATTTCCAAATCCAATAAATTTCAAATCCCATTTTTATTAATTTAATACCAATCAAACAAATTAATTCAAATTATATAAAATTATTAAAAATCTATAATCCCAAAATTCAATTTTTAATAATTCTACTCTAAATATAAATTTAATTTATATTATACGATATTAAATTATATTATTAACCCTCATTTATAAATTTCCAAATTCAATAAATTTCAAATCCCATTTCTATTAATTTAATACCAATCAACAAATTAATTCAAATTATATAAAATTATTAAAAATCTATAATCCCAAAATTCAATTTTTAATAATTCTATTCTAAATATAA
>NW_025219969.1:656204-659842 GCF_014825855.1 Bombus pyrosoma | reverse complement strand
TATTTGCTCCATTATACGTCAAGATTTTGTATATTTGCTTAATGTTAATTAACAGTTTTGTAGACTTTTATAGAAATAAACAGAAATTAATAAAATTTGGAAAATGTTTACAATTTTTCTGCAATCTTCTAATTCGTCATATTAATGCGGAAGATCCTTTTCAGTCCAGCATACTACACATAACAAAATTCTGTCGCAGGCAAGAGTCCCGTACATGTGTCCAGGCTGTTGGCCGTCATCGGCGACATTATTTGGCCTGTCTGTATATGAGATAAGGAGTGACAAGAGAGGATTGGTATGGGATAAACAAAGGGGAAAAGTCTTTGTTGTTAGAAAATCGTGCATGAAGTTTTCTGACTGACGATGGGTTGCACCATGATCAAATTGTACATAAACGTCTCATCAGTCCGCGTTTCCGTATCTTGAACATCCAAGCATCAACTAATTCCAAAATCGTCTGATGCGCGATACACATAGGCTTATTGTGACAAGCTACAACAAATCGTAGCAAGTCTTATTTGGTGAGCTCTAATCCCTTTTGTTCGTTATCTGTGCAAATGTATTTTCTCAGGTCCAGAAAAGTTTTTTCAACGCTTGTACCGCCAAGTTGTATGTGAGTTACTCTGGCTTATCAATATGACTTGTTCAAAGTTGAACAAGCTGAATACCGCCGCAGATCTCTATCTTCCCATTTGAATTACAATAAGAGCTTTTTGAGGTATGGAGTAAATTGAATGCATCTTTGTTGAATCTAGATGATCCAGAATGGCGAATTACTGCAAGTAGCACAACTAATCAAAATAATAGACATGCACATATATGAAATATGTTTAATATGGATAGGAAATTACTTTGAAATTTGACAAACATTGCAATAAATATCTCGGTTCGGAAGTCATATTACTAGATACTTATTTTCACAGATTTCAATATTTTCTTCACTTATCCATTGATTGATGTTAGAACAAATGAAGAACTTCACATGTTATTAGATTAACAAATAAAATGTATTGTTCCTGACAAATGGTATGCAGAAGAGTAATGGAAATAAAAGACTGGTTTATATTACAGTTCGAGTGACGCGAGAAACTGCAATAATATTTATACAAATTGCGGATTGATGGATACTGTGAAAAATCTTTTACATACTGATAGTAGGAAAGCAGTGACGGAAAATGAAGCAACGTATTTTAAAATTGAATCCCTAAGTATAGCATGTAGATAATATTTTGAGTGTTGATGGAGAACAAAATTATGCACATTCCTTTTTCAATTCCAAGGAAATACATCATCGATGAGTCAGTTGTCAAAACATGATGGAAATAGCTCGTTGTTAATTGAACAAGTTTGATATAATTACACAAGTTAAAGATTTAACTTGAAATTTGTTTGAAGAAATTTATTTTTACTTATACATGATGTCAAGTGCGGTGTTAAGTATCATGCTTTTATAACTATTGTCTTAAATATTTTTGTATTGAAATATTGTCGTTTGGGTGTCTGTTTTGTACTGCAGGAGTATCCGAAATAATTGTACAGCTAAACAACTACAGGCAGTTGATTCTATTCCTGGAACGCGTCGGATTCGTGTTTGCATGGTATGTTGAGTAAAATGATTTAGAGGTGGGTTATTGGGGGTGTGAGTAATTATGTTTCAGCCAGGCTTGGATAGAGAACGCCGTTTAATCAACGGTTAAAGGTCCGCTTAAAATACACATGCTCTGGTAGTTCCTAATTGGATCGTTATAGATGTCGTATACTTTCTACTAAATCCGTTTTTGGGAGACATTTGTGGCGGCACTCGACAACACAAATATCGCCACTAATTAGCAACGGACGACGGTAGCGCAGTGGTTAGCGCCCTTAGGTTACGAACGTTCGAATCCCGGCGACCGAAGTCCGATTTTTCTTCCACTATTTTTCTTAAATAGGGAGAAAAATACTGCAGTACCCCCCAACAGCAGCGCGGCATCTACAACCAGCAGCAACTAATACCACGGACTACTCACATACACAGCCACCTCAACTGGTGACCCCGACGTGATGTGATGATCGACTTCGAAACAGAGGTGTGACTGTTATAGCGCTAGTGAGACTTTAAAACCGCGAACCTACGACTGTGGAAAACTTGGGCCTCTATCGCGACGACGAACACGAAACGACGACGACGCGCACCGTAGCGACGAGTATCCACCGCCACATCGAAGATCCTCGAAAATGATTTTCTCACAGGAGAAAAATACTGCAGTACCCCAACAGCAGAGGCATCTACAACCAGCAACGACTAATACCCCATTTCACACATACACAGTCGCCACCTCACATTGATTAAGATGAAAAAGGTCATATTTTTAAAGAGAGGGAGAGAGGTGGTATGCTTTGGATAAAGGTAACAATTTTATATGAAGGATGATTAATTGTAAACATTGAATATAGTTGGGGAAAATTGAGAAACTGGTGCAACTTGTTGTATTATGAGCTGCAGACCTGGTGCTGTGTCTATCTCTTATCACACTTTAATACAATGGATGAGACATTTGTATGGCATTTTTTAATAATGGAAAACGTGTTCGTGCTGTATGTTTTGCATTCAATGACAGGGAAATGGTTCTGCAATTTCAGTAATTCAAAGCACTTGCAGTATAATGATAAGCATAATACAATATAAATTTGCATTTCATCCGGCTACTGAAGGAAATACTTGTTTGACAATGGAACAGATCATTGCTAAGAAAGGAAGAAACAAGCAGATTGTGTATCTATAATCTATTCTAAATTAAGATCATCGTTTCACGTTTAATATTTTAGACCTGCAAGAGGTGATTCACATTTCATTGTGATGATGACTGTATACATTGAGGCTATATTTGTCCTTGCTATTTTTCGTTATTTGTGAAAATATGTAGGATGTATAATGGACAAATATAGGGAGGATACAAATGGTCTTAACTCTTCTGCAGAAGGAGAAAGAAAAATAAAGGGTGATAAGGAAATGGGCATACCATACAAATAATTTCAGTATAAAGTCATTTGAAGCATGATACCAATTTTTTACAATTCAGCAAAGCAAGCAAATAAGGAAGGTCCCTATGTAAACCATCAGTTTGTTACTGCTGACCACGATAACAATCAGTAAGAAGGTAGTCATAGAAAGTCATACATATTAAATATTAAGAAGTGTAAGATTTATTCTGTATGAAAACAAAAGCTGTGTGATTACATGATAATAACGTTACTAATGAAGAAAGTAAGTATTGAAGTGCTAATTTTATAACTCTAATAATTTAAAAATGCTCATAGATTGTACATGTCTAATAAATTTTTAAGGATTGCCATATGTTTTAAAAATATCTGAAATTTACTTTGATCGCAAAATTTAAGAATTGTTAGTAGTATTATTAGTTATTAATAATTAGTATTATTAGTTAGTAGTAAAATAATTTGATAAAAATAAGATGTATTACATGTATTAATAATAATTGAGTAATACTAATAATGGTGTTGATTATTAAGCCAAAACAGTATTTTAATTTTTTTACATAATAATTTATACATTAAGCAGAAATAAAAATATTAAAATTAATTGAGCGTTTATTAATATTTATTATACCAATAAAATTTAACAAAAATTAAAGTTT
>NW_025219969.1:652527-655704 GCF_014825855.1 Bombus pyrosoma | reverse complement strand
ATTTGATAAAAATAAGATGTATTACATGTATTAATAATAATTGAGTAATACTAATAATGGTGTTGATTATTAAGCCAAAACAGTATTTTAATTTTTTTACATAATAATTTATACATTAAGCAGAAATAAAAATATTAAAATTAATTGAGCGTTTATTAATATTTATTATACCAATAAAATTTAACAAAAATTAAAGTTTACTTCAGATAGCTTGGATCTCGAACATCAAACAACTGATGTTGGTAAGATTTTTATTATTTTATTTTATCTTTAAAGCATAGAGAGATATGTTGCATAATCTTGTTTGTTAACTAGGGCTCTTGCTTTCGAAACCTAGTACTTCTGAAGAAAGATTAACACAAGAAGCAGTGCAGGGTAAGTGTTTCGCTAATCAATATTTACTTTACCTTACTATGGCACACGATATAATGTTGTGCCATATCTTTTAATTTTTTTAAATAAATGTTAACAATTACCAGAACTGTATTAAGAAGTTATTATCAATAAAATGTACATAACATAATAGAATCTGTAATTCCTAGTATTTTACAGGTACAACAATTTGAATCAAATATGATGATATTTGACATTTATATCGAAGATTTAATTAAGAGAAATGGCACTGCAAACTAACTTTAAGTTTTGTACCCATATATTGCTGATGCTAATGATTCCTAATTAATTTTAAAATGGTATTTAATTATCGATAGATAGCGCATTTTATGTTTATAAATGTGAAAAAAAAAAAAAAACAATTTTCGTTTCACCGAACTATGGTTATCCTACAATATATGTATCATTAATATATTATAAAGAACTATTTGAATATGGGTACAAAATGGTTTTTATGCGTATTTTTACATATAACTTCTATTTATTTTAAATTATTCGGAATTGGGTGATAAAATTATGCAGACTAGAAATATAGAAGAAAGGGGATTATAATTATATTATATACTTAATTTGAAAGAAAGTTGCGTGAACTTCTTATGACGTAGAGTGTAAAAATTTAATAGAATGTAGATACAGTTTTCTATTATCGTTACACATAAAAAAATTTGTTAACAAAACACTGATAAAGTTAAATTCATTAATAGTGGTTGCAGCAAACCATTTCTGAGAAAATTAAATGTGAACTTAAAATATATACATGTGTATACTTATGTACCTAGCTATATACATACGCGTATATGTATTTCTCATGTGTCATTCCATTAGTCATGATTTAAGAATGCTTTATTAAAACATAAAGAATACATATCTTTATTTTATATCGATTAAAGAAATTTTATCAATTAAGAGAAAAATGAAATATGATAATTATTAATGTTATGGAATATGATAAAATATTCTGAAAAATTTCAATTTTTAAGAACTTTTAGATTTAACGAAAGTAATTTTTATTTTTGTATCGTGAAATAAAACGTAAAATGGAAAGCATCTTATTACACTCATTGGGTATAATGTTTAACAGCGTAAAAGTTATTCCTGACAGTGTTGCAATGTATTGCAATTTCTATAATGTCAAAGATTTATGTTCCATATATACATTTATTAATTATTCTCTGTTTCTTTCATACGAATTTCATAGTCTACAGCCTACTTTATTTATTATGTATGTAACTTAAAATCATTGGAATAATGATTTTTGCATTAACATTAATGTACGCGTTCAATAATATGTGAAGAGATTTAGCAACATTGGAGAATATCTGCACCGGAAGTGACGTTTACAAAATGACGCACGCGATTGGCTAGAAATTGGCCGCAGTACATCTTCGTCCGCCATTGATTATTTCCTGTAAACGAAGAATTTTAATAAAATGTGCAAAATATATAAAATTTAGTATTAAAATTGTCGCAAATATATTTAAAAATTAAATGGATTGAAGTATTTTTCAAAAATTCTAAGAATGTAAGACTAATGTAAGATTTTACAAGGAACTATTTTCTATTGGTCGCGCGTAAGACCACTCCCTAAAGGCAAGGGTGGGGGTATACGACGCGGTCATTAGACGCGCAGCGTAGCCATTTTCTTAGTAACTTGCAAACGGAGCGGAGTGTGTGTTGTTCGCTAGTTTCAAATATTTTGTGTGTAGTTGTGTGAATCTCTTCTATTTTGTTCTACAACAAACAGGAGCCAGATACAGGTTGGTGTACTTATTACTTATTCAATAATTAGGTGATATAGTTGAGAAAGCTATAAGAAAACGTGAATATCGTATTAGTCGATACTTCATGTTAACCTATTTCTCAAGAAAAGTATCATCGATACTGTGTTAACGTCGAGAAAGAGGACATTTGTATTTTTACAAATTAAGAAAACTACGAAATCGTAATCATGATGAGCACTAAGAAGAGATCTCGAAAATCTGACGCCGACAAGCCAAGTCGTACTAAACAATTAGTAACTTGGATTAAAAAAGTTCGCTGTAAAAAATTTATGTGTTGCCAAAATCGCAGACGCGATTTACGGATTGAAGCAATGCTGACGTGTACTCTTTTAAAAGCTGAAAATCAGTTACGCATCCAACAATCATCTAAAGCTTTAAAATTGCAGCAACTTAAAAGACAATGTTTGAAGAAGGCAAAATATTCAAATTATGAACTTTGCAGTGATGAAGACAGGGAAAATCAGAGAAATCTCTGGAAAGAGTCATCGTGCCCTGAATTAAGCAGTTTAGACGATTTCATGTCTAAAGTGGCAGAAGTAAAAGTACCATTACAACGCTGAAGTAATGGGAAAAATGCACAAGCGATCAGGCTTGAAAGACCTAGGAGGAGGAGCTCATTGTGACTACATTTTGACAAGAGGATTTCTCGCAACTCTTTATTTACCAAATGCGTAGAGATTTCAACAACAACTATATGGAATCTCGAGAGATTATGGAGCACCGTATATTACATCGGTGCTGCAGGAATAGAAATGGCATTACTATTCTAATGTAGATATTTTTTTATTTGCAGTCTCGACCGTTTGAGATGGCATTGGGACGGGAGGAGGGAGTTGGTGTTCGCAACGATGCTGAAGCGTTACCGCACGATCGGGGGGACCCGATGTTCTCCAGTGTCTACGCCTTTCATTGGTTTGGTTTGTAAACAGTATCGGGGCCAATGCATCCCCCTTTACAATTTTTTGTTGTAATATACTTAATAATAAGCGTTCGAAATATGTTC
>NW_025219969.1:650946-652027 GCF_014825855.1 Bombus pyrosoma | reverse complement strand
CTCGGATAGCAGCGGAGATACGTTCAGATGGATATTCATGCTTGAATATGCAAAACTGCAAATTCGCTGGTCTTGACCTAGGACTGACTTGACGTAGCGAGAACAGGATGTCGTTCCACGTATTTGGAGCATATGTGGAGTATAACGCTCGCAGTGTTGAAGACATATCTCGGATAGCAGTGGGGTTACGTTCAGATGAGTATTCATGCTTGAATATCCAAAACTGAAAATACGCTCGTCTTAACCTAAACAAGAGTTGACATAGCCCTAACTAGATGTCGTGCCCTGTATTTGGCAGCAAATGTGGTGTATAACCAGCATCGAATTACTAACATATTACCAATAGCAGCGGGGCACGTACAGATGAATATAGAACACCGAATGTGCAAAATTGCAAATACGCTGGGTTTGGCGTTGCCCAGAAATGACGTAGCTCAATCCTGATGTTGTGCTCTATATTTGGCAGCATGTGTCGTGTACAACGTGCATTGAATTATCGACATATCACCAGTAGCAGCGGAGATACGATCAGATGAATATATAAGCTTGAATATACAAAGCTGCAAATACGATGGGTTTGGCATTGCCCAGAGTCGATATAGCTCAAACCGGATGTTGTGCTCTGTATTTCGCAGCATATGTGGTGTATAACGCGCATCGAATTATCGACATGTCACCAATAGCAGGGGAGATAGGTTGAATTGAATATTGAAACATGAACATGCAAATCTGGAACTACGCTGGCCTTGACCTAGACCAGAGTTAACAGAGTGCAAACCGAATGTCATGCCGTGTATTTGGCAGTAAATGTGGACTATAATGCGCATGGAGTTGTCGACATATCACCAATAGCAGCGGTGATTCGTTGATTTGAATATTTAGGACGGATTGTGTAAAACCTGCAATTACGCTGGATTTGACAGTGGTCAGATTTGACAGAGTGCACACCGGATGTCGCTCACCGTATTTCACACCATCTGGGGAGTATGAAACACATCGAATTGCCGCATATCACCAATATCAGCTTGGATACGTTCAGGTGAATATTCAAGCTTGAATATGGAAAGCTGGAAATACCATG
>NW_025219969.1:648214-650446 GCF_014825855.1 Bombus pyrosoma | reverse complement strand
CGGATGAATATTGAATTCCGAATTTGCAATACTGCAAATACGCAGGATCCTTCACTGGTCAGAATTGACAGAGTGCAAATCGGATGTAGCTCCACGTTTTTCGCATCATATGGGGAGTATAAAGCGCATCGAATTATCCGTATATCACCAATATCAGCGGGGATACGTTCAGATGAATATTCATCCTTGAATATGCAATACTGGAAATACGCTGCTCTGAGCCTAGACCAGATTTCACATAGCCGAAACCAGATATCGTACCACGTATTTGGCATCATATGGGGAGTATAAAGCGCATGAAATTATCCTCATGTCACCAATATCAGCGGGGATACGTTCAGATGAATATTCAAGCATGAATATGCAAAACTGGAAATACGCTGCTCTGTACCTTGACCAGAGTTGAAATAGCGCAAACCGGATGTCGCACGCAGTATTTGGCAGCACATGTGAAGTATAACGCGCATTGAATTGTCGACATATCACCAATAGAGGCTGAGATACCTTGAATTGACTATTCAAACTTGAATATACAAAACTGGAAATACACTGGTTTTGATAGCACCGAAGGTTATGGTAGGACAAACAGGATGTCATGCACTCTATTTGGCAATGTATGTGGTGTATAACGCGCATTGAATTATCGGCATATCACCAATAGCAGCGGAGATACGTTCAGATGAATATTCATGCCTGAATATGCAAAACTGGAAATACGCTGCTCTGAGCCTTGAACAGAATTGACATATCGCAAACCGGATGTCGCATGCAGTATTAGGCAGCATATATGAAGTATGACGCGCATTGAATTGTCGACATATCACCAATAGAGGCTGAGATACCTTGAATTGACTATTCAAACTTGAATATACAAAACTGGAAATACGCTGGTCTTGATAGCACCGAAGGTTATGGTAGGACAAACAGGATGTCATGCACTCTATTTGGCAATGTATGTGGTGTATAACGCGCATTGAATTATCGGCATATCACCAATAGCAGCGGAGATATGTTCAGATGAATATTCAGGCTTGAATATGCAAAACTGGAAATTCGCTGGTATTGACCTAGGAGAGGGTTGACTTAGCGTAAATACGATGTAGTCCCACGAATTTTGCAGCATGTCGGGAGTGAAAATCGCATCGAAATATCAACATAACAATAATAGCTGCGCAGATACGTTAAGATGAATATTCACACTTGAGTATGCAAAACTGGAAATATGCTGGTCTTGACCTAGACCAGAGTTGACATAGCGCAAATCGGATGTCGTGCTCTATATTTGGCAGCATATGGGGAGTATAACGCGCATGGAGTTATCGACATATCCCCAATAGCAGCGAAGATATGTTCAGATGAATATTCAGACTTGAATATATAAAAATGGAAACGCGCTCGTCCTAACCTTCACAAGAGTTGGCGCAGCGCAAACCGGCTGTCGCGCCCAGTATTTGGCAGCATATTTGAAGTATAACGCGCATTCTATTGTCGACATATCACCAATAGCAGCGGAGATACGTTCAGATGAACATTCATGTTTCAATATGCAATACTGGAAATACGATCGTCTTTACCTAGACCAGAGTTGACGTAGCGGAAGCCGGATGTCGTTCCAGCTATTTCGAAGCGTATGTGGAATATAACGCACACGGATTTGTAGACATATCTCGAATTGCATTGGAGATACGTTCAATTGAATAATGAAGCATTAATATGCACAACAGCAATTATACTGGTCTGGACCTAGGCCAGAGTTGACACAGCGCAAACCGGATGTCGTGCTGTGTGTTTGGCAGCATTTGTGAAGTATCACGCGAATTGCAATGCTGACATATCACCAATAGTAGCGGGGTACGTTCGGATGAATATACAAGCTTGTATATACAGACCTGGAAATATGCTGGTCTCAACCTAGACCAGAGTTGACATAGCCCAAACTGGATGTCGTGATCTGTAATTGGTGACAAATGGAGAGCATAAAGCGCATCAAATTATCGACATATCACCAATAGCCGCTGAGATACCTTGAATTGATATTCAAACTTGAATATGCAAAACTGGAACTACGCTGGTCTTGACCTAGACCAGAGTTGTCGTAGGCCAAACAGGATGTAGTTTGACGTATTTCGCAGCATGTCGGGAGTGAAAATGGCATCGAATTATCAACATAACAATAATAGCAGCGGAGATACGTTCAGTTGAATATTCATACTTGAATATGCAAAACTGGAA
>NW_025219969.1:646266-647714 GCF_014825855.1 Bombus pyrosoma | reverse complement strand
GCCCAGATTTGACATAGCGCAAACCGGATGTCATACCACGTATTTGGTAGCATATATGGAGTATAACGTGCTCAGAATTGTAGTTACATATCGGATAGCAGCGGAGATACGTTCTATTGAATATTCAAGCCTGAATATGCAAAGCTGCAAATGCGCTGGATTCTTCCGTGGTCAGATTTGACAGAGTGCAAGTCGGATGCAGCTCTACGTATTTCGCATCATATGGGGAGTATAAAGCGCATCGAATTATCCGCATATCACCAATATCAGCGGGGATACGTTCAGATGAATATACACGCTTGAATATGCAAAACTGGAACTACGCTGGTCTTCACATAGACCAGACTTGACGTAGTGGAAGCCGGATGTCGTTCCAAGTATTTCGCAGCGTATGTGAAGTATAACGCGCTCAGAATTGTAGACATATCTCGAATAGCAGTGGAGATACGTTCAATTGAATATTGAAGCATTAATATGCAAAACAGCAATTACGCTGGTCTGGACCTTGGCCAGTGTTGACATAGCGCAAACCGGATGTCGTGTTCTGTATTTGGCACCAAATGTGGTGTATATGGCACATCGATTTGTCGGCAAACCTAAAATAGCAGCGGTAATACGCTCAATTGAATTTTAAAGCTTGAATATGCTTAAATCTAATTCCGTTGAATTTGTCCAGGACCAGAGTTTTCTCAGCGTAAACAGGAGGATGTGCGCTTTACTTTGCAGCAAATGTGATGTATAAGGCGCATCGAACTGTCGATATATCTTCAATAGAAGCGGAGATACCTTGATTTGAATAATTAGGACAGAATGTGCAAAACAGCAAATACTCTGGTCTTGACCTGAACCAGACTTGACAAAGCGTAAACCGGATGTCGTGCTCTATATTTGGCAGCAAATGCGAGGAATAACGCGCATCGAATGATCGACATATCACCAGTTGCAGCGGAGATACTTTCAGATAAATATTCAAGCTTAAATATGCAAAGCTGGAAATACGATCGTCTTTACCTAGGACAGAGTTGACGTAGCGGAAGCCGGATGTCGTTCCAGGTATTTCGCAGCGTATGTGGTGTATAACGCGCACAGATTTGTAGACATTTCTCGAATAACAGTGGAGATACGTTCAATTGAATATTGAAGCATTAATATGCAAAACAGCAATTACACTGGTCTGGGCCTAGGCCAGAGTTGACATAGCGCAAACCGAATGCCGTGCTCTGTATTTGGCAGCATATCAGGTGAATATCTCGCATCGAGCTATCGAGATATCACCAATAGCAGTGGAGATAAGTACAGATGAATATTCAGGCTTGAATATGAAAAACTGGCAGTACACTCGTCTTAACCTAGACAAGAGTTGACGTAGCGCAAACCGGGTGTCGTTCCACGTATTTCGCAGCATATGTGAAGTATAACGCGCTCAGAATTGTAGACATATCAGCAAT
>NW_025219969.1:644431-645766 GCF_014825855.1 Bombus pyrosoma | reverse complement strand
TGAAACTACATCCTGTTTGGACTACGACAATTCTGGTCTAGGTCAAGACCAGCGTATTTCCAGTTTTGCACATTCAAGTTTGAATATCCAATTCGAGGTATCTCAGCGGCTATTGGTGATATGTCGATAATTTGATGCGCTTTATGCTCTCCATTTGTTACCAAATACGGAGCACGACATCCGGTTTGGGCTATGTCAAATCTGGTCTAGGTTGAGACCAGCATATTTCCAGTTTTGTATATACAAGCTTGTATAATCATCTGAACGTATCTCCGCTGCAACTGGTGATATGTCGATAATCCGATGCGCGTTATTCCTCACGTTTGCTGCCAAATATAGAGCACGACATCCGCTTTGCGCTTTGTCAAGTCTGGTTCAGGTCAAGACCAAAGTATTTGCTGTTTTGCACATTCTGCCCTAATTATTCAAATCAAGGTATCTCCGCTTCTATTGAAGATATGTCGACAATTCGATGCGCCTTATACATCACATTTGCTGCAAAGTATAGCGCACATCCTCTTGTTTACGCTGTGAAAACTCTGGTCCTGGTCAAGTCCAACGGAATTACATTTAAGCATATTCAAGCTTTAATATTCAATTGAGCGTATTACCGCTGCTATTTTAGGTTTGCCGACAAATGGATGTGCCATATACTCCACATTTGCTGCCAAAAACAGTTCACGACATCCGGTTTGCACACTGTTAGCTCTGATCTAGGTTAAGACCAGCGTAGATCCAGTTTTGCACATTTAAGTTTGAATATTCAATTCAAGGTACCTGAGCCGCTAATGGTGATATGTCGATAATTCGATGCGCGTTATACATTACATATGCTGCGAAATACAAACCACAACATCCGGGTTGAGCTATATCAACTCTGGGAAGTGCCAAACCCGTCGTATTTGCAGTTTTGTATATTCAAGTTTGTATATACATCTGAACGTATCTCCACTGATACTGGTGATATGTCGATAATTCAATGCACGTTGTACACGACATATGCTGCCAAATATTGAGCATAACATCAGGTTTGAGCTACGTCAGCTCTGGGAAATTCCAAACCCAGTGTATTCCCAATTTTGCACAGTCGGTCTTCAATATTCATTTTAACATATCTCCATTGCTATTCGAGATACGTCTACAAATCTGGGCGCGTTATACTCCACTCCATGCTCTCCATATGCTGCCAATAAGGAGCATGACATTCGGTTTGTGCTACGTCAACTCTGGTATGGTTTAAGACCAGCGTATTTCCAGTTTTGCATATTCAAGTATGAATATTCATCTGAACATATCTGCGCAGCTATTACTGTTATGTTGATAATTCGACGCGAT
>NW_025219969.1:642873-643931 GCF_014825855.1 Bombus pyrosoma | reverse complement strand
TTTGGGCTACGTCAACTCCGGTCTAGGTTAAGACCAGCGTATTTCCAGTATTGCATATTCAAGCATGAATGTTCATCTGAACGTATCTCCGCTGCTATTGGTGACATGTCGATAATTCGACGTGCGTTATGCAGATCATATTCTGCCAAATACAGCGCACAACATACGGTTTGCGCCACGTCAGATCTGGGCACTGCGAAATCCAGCGCAGTTGCAGCATTTTATATTCAGTCTTGAATATTCAATAGAACATATCTCCGCTTCTATTCGAGATATGTCTACAATTCTGGGCGAGTTATTCTCCACATATGCCGCCAATAAGGAGCATGACATTCGGTTTGTGCTACGTCAACTCTGGTATGGTTTAAGACCAGCGTATTTCCAGTTTTGCATATTCAAGTACTAATATTCATCTGAACATGTCTGCGCAGCTATTACTGTTACGTTGATAATTCGATGCGATTTTCACTCCCGGCATACACCGAAATACGTGGAACGACATCGTGTTTTCGCTACGTCAAGTCTGTCCTAGGTCAAGACCAGCGTTGTTCCAGTTTTGCATATTCCAGCATGAATACTCATCTGAAGGTATCTCCTCTGCTGTTGGTGTAATCGATAATGCGATGCGCGTTATACGCCACATATTCTGACAAATACAGAGCACGACATCCGGCTTGAGCTATGTTAACTCTGGACTAGATCAAGACCAGAGTATTTGCAATTCTGCAATTTCCATCTTCAATATTCAATGAACGTATCGTCGCTGCTATTCGAGATATGTCTACAATTCTGTGCCTCTTATTCACCACATATGCTGCCTAATACGGAACAGGACATCCGGTTTGCGGTACGTCAACTTCGGTCTAGGTTAAAACCAGCGTATTTCCAGTTTTGTAAATACAAGCTTGTATACTCATCCGAACGTATCTCCGTTACTATTGGTGACATGTTGATAATTCAATGCGCGTTATACACCACATACGCTGCCAAATAGAGGGCATGACATCCTGTTTGTCCTATCTTAACCTTCGGCGCTATCAAATCCAGCGTATTTGCAG
>NW_025219969.1:641182-642373 GCF_014825855.1 Bombus pyrosoma | reverse complement strand
GCGGTATACTCCATGTATGCTGCAAAGTACGTGGAATGACATCCGGTTTGCGCTATGTCAACTCTGGTCTAGGTCAAGACGAGCGTAGTTTCAGTTTTGCATATTCAATCATGAATGTTCATCTGAACATATCTCCGCTGCTATTGGTGATATGTCGATAATTCGATGCGCGTTATACTCCACATATGCAGCCAAATACATGGTACGTCATCCGGTTTGCGCTATGCCAACTGTAGTCTAGGTTAAGGCCAGCTTATTTCCAGTTTTCCATATTCAAGCATGAATATTCATCTGAACTTATCTCCGCTGCTATTGGTGATATCTCGACAATTCAATGCGCATTATTCACCTGATATGCTGCCGAATACAGAGCACGACATCCGGTTAGCGCTACGTCAACTCTAGTCAAGGTTAAGACGAACGCGTTTCCAATTTTTCATATTCGAGACTGAATATTCATCTGAACGTATCTCCGCCGCTACTCGAGATATATTCTCAATTCTGTACGCGTTATACTCCACATATGCTGCCAAATACAGAGCACGACATTCGGTTTGCGCTATGTCAAGTCTGATCTAGGTCAAATCCTGTGTATTTGCACTTTTGCATATTCAGAATATAACATTCAATAAGTCGTATCTCAGCTGCTATTCGTCATATGTCGGCATTTCAATGCGCGTTATTCCTCACATTTGCTGCGAAATACAGAGCACGACATCCGGTTTGCGCTATGTCAACACTGGTCTAGGTCAAGACCAGCGTATTTCCAGTTTTGCATACTCAAGTGTGAATATTCATCTGAACCTATCTCCGCTGCTATTCGAGATATGTCTTCAACCACATGCGCGGTATACTCCAAATATGCTGCGAAAGACGTGGAATGACATCCGGATTGCGCTATGTCAACTCTGGTCTAGGTGAAGATCAGCGTAGTTTCAGTTTTGCATATTCAATCATGAATATTCATCTGAACATATCTCCGCTGCTATTGCTGATATGCGGATAATTCGATGCGCATTATACTTCCGATATGATGCGAAATACGTGGAATGACATCCAGTTTGCGCTATGTCAACTGCGGTCCAGGTCAAGACCAGCGTATTATCAGTTTTGCATATTCAAGCATGAATATTCATCGAACATATCTACACTGCTATTGGTGATATGTCTAGAATTCAATGCGCGTCATAC
>NW_025219969.1:639629-640682 GCF_014825855.1 Bombus pyrosoma | reverse complement strand
GGTCAAGACCAGCGTATTTCCAGTTTTGCATATTCAAGTTTGAATATTCAATTCAAGGTATCTCAGCGGCTATTGGTGATATGTCGATGATTTGATGCGCTTCATGCTTTCCATATGCTGCCTAATATGGAGCAGGACATCCGGTTTGCCCCACGTCAACTCCGGTCTAGGTTAAGACCGTCGTATTTGCACTTTTGCATATTCATGCTTCAATATTCAATTGATCGTGTATTTGCTGCGATACAAGATATGTCTATAATTCGATGCGCGTTATACTTCATATTTGCTGCCCAATGCAGCGCACATCCTGCTGTTTACGCTATGTCATCTCTGAATCCGGTCAAATCCAATGTACTTACTGTTCTGCTAATTCAGGCTTGAATATCCTATTGTAGGTATCTCCGCTGCTATTGGTGATATGTCGATAATTCGATACGCTTTATAAGTCACACTTTCTGCAATGTACAGAGGACATCCTCTTGCTTACGCTGTGAAAGGACCAGACCTTTACAAATTCAATGCAATTACACTTAAGCATATTCAAGCTGTTATAATCAATTGAACGTATTACCGCTGCTATTTTAGATTTGCCGACAAATCGATGTGCCATATACTCCACATTTGCTGCCAAATACAGAAAACGACATCTGGTCTGCACTCTGTTAACTCTGGTCTAGGTCAGGACCAGCGTAGTTCCAGTTTTGCATATTCAAGTTTGAATATTCAATTCGAGGTATCTCAGCGGCTATTGGTGATATGTCGATAATTTGATGCGCTTTATGCTCTCCATTTGTTACCAATTACAGAGCACGACATCCGGTTTGCGGTACGTCAACTCCGGTCTAAGTTAAAAACAGCGTATTTCCAGTTTTGTAAATACAAGCTTGTATACTCATCCGAACGTATCTCCGTTACTATTGGTGACATGTTGATAATTCAATGCGCGTTATACACCACATACGCTGCCAAATAGAGGGCATGACATCCTGTTTGTCCTATCTTAACCTTCGGCGCTATCAAATCCAGCGTATTTGCAGTTTTGCATATTCAGAA
>NW_025219969.1:637988-639129 GCF_014825855.1 Bombus pyrosoma | reverse complement strand
TAATGCCGCGTTCGAAGAAACTGTCCTTTCTTTTATTTAATGCTTTGCATTCACAATTTGTCCAATTTGGATATTAGGTAGAATCGAAACTGTCTTTGATAGAATATTTGTCTACGGACGAACTATTGAAAAGTAATATTTTCCACAAAATAATAGCACGAGATCGATACATGGTATTATTACAAATGTTGCACTTTAAGGATAATACAGTAACGTATGACGATCCTTTAGCAAAAATATGACCAATAATCGATAAATTAAATATTTCCTCTTCGCAGTCATTTGCACATTATGAAAATCTATGCGTCGACGAAAGTCTTTTGCTGTAAAAGGGCAGATGTTATTTTAAACAGTTTATTCCATGCAAGAGAAGTAGGTTCGGCATTGAATTATTTCTCCTTAGTGACTGTAAAACTAATTATGTATTGGACTTCATAACTTGTAGTGGACAAAAAACAAACATTAGTAGAAGTAACACCGCCATTGGAATCTCTGGAGATGTCGTGATGACGCTGCTTCAGCCATAACTTGGAAAGGGCCATAAGGAAAACTATAAAGTGGTACAAAAAATTATTTTTCTACTTCTTATATTTAACTATATACAATGCATATATTTTATACCAAAAATCTACTGCTTCGAAACAAAAATTTAGTGAATTTCATTTAGCATTGATAAGAGACATTTTACGAAAATATTCCCAACGCAGAAGCATGGCAGGAGGAGGAAAGAGAAAGTCAGAGGATTTACCGTTTCGTTTAATTGATAGGCATTTTTCATCAAAATGCCCTAATCGCGTCGGCAGAACACAATTATCAAGAAGAAAATGTGTTGTTTGTGTGAAAAATAAGAGAAGGAACGACACGCGATACGAATGCAGAAAATGCGATGTCGGATTATGAATCGATAATTGTTTTGAAATTTTTCACGCACAACTGAATTATTAAATTTAGTTTTCTAGTTTATTGTTTTCTAGTTTACTACCCAAATTCTAGTTTATTGTATATTTCAATGTTTATAATAAATAATTTATACTAAAAAATAACGCTTTTGAATCATTTAATCTCGTGCAAAAGAATTACTATAACTCATTACGATTTGCGCTTTGAATAGTCAATCAACAGAGTTCAGTATAGCGAAAAA
>NW_025219969.1:636463-637488 GCF_014825855.1 Bombus pyrosoma | reverse complement strand
TATAGGTGATTTGAAAGAATATGTTATTGTTTTGGTCGATGCTTTTATAAAATTTGTATACCTGCATCACACTCGTAAAATAGATGCTCTTAGTACCGTCTTTCACACCGACCACACTCCTTGACAACGCTGAGAACACTATTCGACAATGTTGGTGTCACGCAATAATTGAAGAAGTATTAAAAAAAAGGGCGAATGAGCAATAGCCCGTTCGTATACTTTATTAATCCTTAGAGTGCTATGGACGCATATATGCGTCTGGCGAAAGTCATCGGTATGGACTAAAGACACATATGTGCGTCAGGCGAAAGCCCTCGGCGTGAACTAAGGACGCATATATGCGTTTGTTAATTTTTCCGAGCACCTACGCAGAAGTAATACTATTATGTTTGTGTGCGATCAATATAAATGCATTTCAATGTTAATGCCGCGTTCGAAGAAACTGCCCTTTCTTTTATTTAATGCTTTACATTCACAATTTGTCCAATTTGGATATTAGGTAGAATCGAAACTGTCTTTGAGAGAATATTTATCTACGGACGAACTATTGAAAAGTAATATTTTCCACAAAATAATAGCACGAGATCGATACATGGTATTATTACAAATTTTGCACTTTAACGATAATACAGTAACGTATGACGATCCTTTAGCAAAAATATGACCAATAATCGATAAATTAAATATTTCCTCTTCGCAGTCATTTGCACATTATGAAAATCTATGCGTCGACGAAAGCCTTTTGCTGTAAAAGGACAGATGTTATTTTAAACAGTTTATTCCATACAAGAGAAGTAGGTTCGGCATTAAATTATTTCTCCTTAGCGACTGTAAAACTAATTATGTATTGGACTTCATAACTTATAGTGGACAAAAAACAAACATTAGTAGAAGTAACACCGCCATTGGAATCTCTGGAGATGTCGTGATGACGCTGCTTCAGCCATAACTTGGAAAGAGCCATAAGGAAAACTATAAAGTGGTACAAAAAATTATTTTTCTACTTGTTAGATTTAACTATATAC
>NW_025219969.1:634894-635963 GCF_014825855.1 Bombus pyrosoma | reverse complement strand
CATTGCATATTCAGGCTTAAACATTCAATAGAACGTATCTCACCTGCCATTCGAGATAAGTCCACAATTCTGAACGCGTTATACTCCACATATGCTGCCAAATACGTGGAACGACATGTTGCTTTCGCTATGTCATCTCTGTCCTAGGTCAAGACTGGAGTATTTCCAGTTTTGCGTATTCAAGCATGATTATTAGTCTGAACGTATCTCCGCTGCTATTCGAGATATGCCTTCAACTCTGTGCGCTTTGTATTCCAGATATGTTGCAATATACGTGGTACGTCATCCGGTTTGCGCTATGTCAACTCTGGCCTAGGTCCAGACCAGCCAGTTGCTGTTTTGCATATTCATGCTACAATATTCCTCTCATCATGTATTTCCTGCTATTGGTAATATGCTGGCATTTCGATGCGCGTAATACTTCACAAATGCTGCCAAATACAGAGCACATTTTCCGGTTTGCGCTACGTCAAATCTGGTCTAGGTTAAGACCAGCATAGTTCCAGATTTGCATATTCAGACAGCAATAAGCAATTGAACGTTTCTCAGTTGATATTCGTCATATGTCGGCACTTCAATGCGCGTTGCACTTCACATATGCTTCCAAATACTGGGCGCGACATCCGGTTTGCGCTAAGTCAACTCTGGTCTCGGTTCAGAGCAGCGTATTTTCAGTTTTGCATATTCAAGCTTAAATATTCATCTGAACGTATCCCTGCTGATATTGGTGATATGTCGACAATACAATGAGCATTATAGGGCACATTCGTCGCCAAATACAGTCCACGGCATCCGCTTTGCGCTACGTCAACTCTGGTCTGGGTTAAGTTCAGCGTATTTCCAGTTTTGCATATTCAAGTATGAATATTTATCTGAACATATCTGCGCAGCTATTACTGTTATGTTGATAATTCGACGCGATTTTCACTCCCGGCATGCTGCGAAATACGTGGGACGACATCGTGTTTTCGCTACGTCAAGTCTGTCCTAGGTCAAGACCAGTGTAGTTTCAGTTTTGCATATACAATCATGAATATTCATCTGTACATAACTCCCCAGCCATTGGTGA
>NW_025219969.1:633282-634394 GCF_014825855.1 Bombus pyrosoma | reverse complement strand
AATTTGGACATTTGATAGAATTCTTTAGCAGTTTGATTATCATGTGGGTGGCTACCCCTAGCAGGATACCATCTTCGCGTTTGTTAGGTTATATCCTTTGTGAGATCTGCGGGGTGTTTCCTAATCAGTCTTCTTTCTATGTTAGATGTGTTGAGCATTTCCGTAGCAGGCCGGTTCGGGTCTATTGCTATTCCTTCCTTGTACTTTTCCGTGTATCTGCTAATCTCCTCCTTGACCCTTGGTATTCCCAGGTCCTTCCGTATGTCCTCGTATCTAACGTACCATAGGACGATTACTATTGTTCTAAGAGTTTTAGCTTGTATTGTCTCTACTTTGATTATATGGCTCATTGCTGCTGCCCCCTTAATGGTATTCCGTACGTCCATTTTGGTCCAGATTGGTTTTATAATTGTTTTATATATTTTTAAATTATTTTCTATGCTTAATTTGGATTTAATTACATCTATAGGATTCCGTGAAAAGAAATCTACGTGAGCCATTCGTTTACCTTCTCCATACATAATATCAAGATTGAAGCACCACCTATAGACCCGGTCATTAAGATTTCCTTTATTGCTGGAGGCTTTCAAAGAATTACAACAATTGGAAATTTTCGTCCCTGTAAATAGTGTCGGAAATGTTTGACAGCGTTTACGACTGCTATTGTCTCTAGTTCATATGAATGGTACCTGGATTCCGTAGGACAAGTTCTTTTACTATAACATTCTACTACTCTGTCCCTACCTTCAACCTTATGCATTAAAATATCTCCATGCATATCCGAACTAGAATCACTCGATAATTCTATAGGATAATTAAGGTCAAATATCGTTAATACTGGCGCGTCAGTCAGGACGGAAATTACCCTTCGCCCTATCTTTTCATGTTTCTCTGTTCAGGTCGTGTTTTCTCCTCCTCTCTTTTTTTTCTTTTTATTATTTGACGTGGGTTTATACAAAGGTTTCATTACTTGTGGCAATTTAGGAACAAAGTTTCGGAAGTAAGGAGCTAATCCTATAAACTGTCCAAGCTGTGTGACGGTCGTTGTCGCAGGTGAAGGACGCAAATCTCGTATCTTACCAGGGTTAGAGCGAACTTCTCCGTTTTGAATT
>NW_025219969.1:631704-632782 GCF_014825855.1 Bombus pyrosoma | reverse complement strand
CCAGTAAACAAAACCGTACGAATAGGCGAGGTCGTCTAGGGCATTGAGAATGGTCCTATGAAAACGGGCGGTGCATCTTTCAATCCAAACGGCATCGTTATATACTCGTATTGTTCGTCGGGGGTAACAAATGTTGCGTATTCCGTAGAATTAAGATGAATAGCGATTTGATGAAATCCGCTGGTCATGTCCAGACTAAGAAAGTATCACGCTGTTGCAATCTCGCGATTTGATCCGCAACAAGAGGTAGAGGATACCGATCCGCGACCGTATTTTTACTCAATTCTCAAAAATCTCCACATAATCAATCTCAGCCGTCTTTCTTCTTCGAAAGTAACATAGGGCTGGCAAACGGTGAATTACTAGACCTTATGATTTTTGCTCTAATTAATTCGCTTATTCTCTCACGTACTATTTTGCGCTCACCCTCACTAAGTCTATAAGGACTTCATTGTACTGTGATGTTAGGATCCATTAATCGTATTTCTAACTGGCCTGTATTTACGCGTGTACATAGGAAACCCGTAAGGAATGAATCTTTGAATTTTTCGAGAAGAGAAATTAAACGACTGTGATCATTACCATATACATCAGTGTCAACTTAATTAATATCGATCTCGTTTTGAGCTATTTTATTACAGACGTTAATTATTTTGTTTAACACATAGCGGGGTTATTTTGCATAACATTACGTCAGAATCTTGACTTAAAAATTTCACGGTCAATCACTATATCATATTTTAAATAACTAGCAGCAAGGAAATGAGAACTTATCTACAATGTAAAACCATTGGTACATAAAATGGACAAGATTTGAGATGTACGTTTAATACGAATATTTCTTATTCTTCGCTTTACTACTATATCATTCGTTCTTTAGTCAGAAAATCACAAGACTGGATTCATTACTTAGTGGACACTCGGCTCCAGAATCGGAGTAAAATGGAAACGACTCACCCAGATGGCTTCGCCTACCAGTTGACGCTTCTACTACGTAGAAATCGACTTGACGCTCATTATTGAAATTGTAGTTTCCTCTCAGGGCGCTACTTTGTAAAAGGTTTTCCTTCATAATCAG
>NW_025219969.1:630187-631204 GCF_014825855.1 Bombus pyrosoma | reverse complement strand
TCGTTTCCATTTTACTCCGATTCTGGAGCCGAGTGTCCACTAAGTAATGAATCCAGTCTTGTGATTTTCTGACAAAAGAACGAATGATATAGTAGTAAAGCGACGAATAAGAAATATTCGTATTAAACGTACATCTCAAATCTTGTCCATTGTATG
Source organism: Bombus pyrosoma (assembly GCF_014825855.1). Classification (NCBI taxonomy): domain Eukaryota; kingdom Metazoa; phylum Arthropoda; class Insecta; order Hymenoptera; family Apidae; genus Bombus; species Bombus pyrosoma. The sequence goes on along the minus strand of NW_025219969.1, from coordinate 631,048 downwards.
TACCAATGGTTTTACATTGTAGATAAGTTCTCATTTCCTTGCTACTAGTTATTTAAAATATGATATAGTCATTGACCGTGAAATTTTTAAGTCAAGATTCTGACGTAATGTTACGCAAAATAGCCTCGCTAGGGTTAACTTCTTACTTCCGAAACTTTGTTCCTAAATTGCCACAAGTAATGAAACCTTTGTATAAACCCACGTCAAATAATAAAAAGAAAAAAAAGAGATGAGGAGAAAACGACCTGAACAGAGAAACATGAAAAGATAGGGCGAAGGGTAATTTCCGTCCTGACTGACGCGCTAGTATTAACGATATTTGACCCTAATTATCCTATAGAATTATCGAGTGATTCTAGTTAGGATATACATGGGGATATTTTAATGCATAAGGTTGATGGTAAGGACAGAGTAGTAGAATGTTATAGTAAAAGAACTTGTCCTACGGAATCCTGGTACCATTCATATGAATCAACTAGAGACAATAGCAGTCGTAAACGCTGTCAAACATTTCCGACACTATTTACAGGGACGAGAATTTTCAATTGTTGTAATTCCTTGAAAGCCTCCAGCAATAAAGGAAATCTTAATGACCGGGTCTATAGGTGGTGCTTCAATCTTGATATTATGTATGGAGAAGGTAAACGAATGGCTCACGTAGCTTTCTTTTCACGGAATAGATGTAGATTACTATAGATGTAATTAAATCCAAATTAAGCATGGAAAATAAATTAAAAATATACAAAACAATTATAAAACCAATCTGGACCACAATGGACGTACGGAATACCATTAAGGGGGCAGCAGCAATGAGCCATATAATCGAAGTAGAGACAATACAAACTAACATTCTTAGAACAA
>NW_025219969.1:628685-629687 GCF_014825855.1 Bombus pyrosoma | reverse complement strand
TATTCATACTTGAATATGCAAAACTGGAAATACGCTGGTTTTGACATAGGACTGAGTTGACGTAGCAAAAACAGGATGTCGTTCCACGTATTTGGCAGCATATGTGGAGTATAACGCGCTCAGAATTGTGCACAGACCTCGAATAGCAGCGGCGATACGTTCTATTGAATATTCAAGCCTGAATATGCAAAGCTGCAACATCGCTGGATTTCGCACTGCCCAGATTTGACATAGCGCAAACCGGATATCATACCACGTATTTGGTAGCATATATGTAGCATAACGTACTCAGAATTGTGGTCATATCTCGGTTAGCAGCAGAGATACGATCTATCGAATATTCAAGCCTGAATATGCAAAGCTGCAAATGCGCTGGATTTCACAGTGCCCAGATTTGCCGTAGCGCAAACCAAATGTCGTGCTCTGTATTTGGCAGTGTATGGGGTTTATAACGCGCATCGAGTTACAGACATATCTCGTATCGCGGCAAATACACGATCAATTGAATATTGAAGCATGAATATGCAAAAGTGTAAATACGCTGGATTTCGCAGTACCCAGAGCTGACATAGCGCAAACCGGATGCCGTGCTCTGTATTTGGTAGCCTATCAGGTGAATAACGCGCACCTAGTTATCGACATATCCCCAATAGCAGCGGAGATATGTTCAGATGAATATTCAGGCTTGAATATACAAAAATGGAAACACGCTCGTCTTAACCTTCACAAGAGTTGACGTAGCGCAAACCGGATGTCGTGCTCTGTATTTGGCAGTATACGGTGAAGTATGACGCGCATTCTACTGTCGACATATCACCAATAGCAGCGGAAATACGTTCACATGAATGTTAATGCTTGTATATGCAAAACTGAAACTACGCTGGTCTTCACCTAGACCAGAGTTGACATAGCGCAAACCGGATGCCGTTCCACGTATTTCGCAGCTTATATGGAATATAACGCGCACAGGGTTGAAGACATATCTCGGATAGCAGCGGAGAT
>NW_025219969.1:627141-628185 GCF_014825855.1 Bombus pyrosoma | reverse complement strand
ATCCCGTTGACCGCGGATTCGTTATTGAACCTAGGATCATTGTCATTAGCGTCTCGAGTGCTTAATTGCCACGGTTACTTGTCGATATCTGTAATAATCATATCTGCACTAGTCAATATCTTCTCGATTTCATAACATCAATGTCCAATGTCTAAAACGAAGATTCGTTTCGCACCCCTAACCCCAACCCTAATCATAATGATAACACGACATATAAATGTCATATTAAAAACCAGAACGATAAATAAATGGCTTATTTCGTTAGAAAAAATTATTGCATTTATGAATTAAATTGAAAACATTGAGTAATTCTTAACTACGAAATTTATATGTTATATTCTATTATAAATGGTGCATGTCTGTCAGTTAGATGTTATGATAACGAGAAGTTTTTCATTAAAACATTAAAATTTCGACAAAAGTTTCGAAACGCATGCGTCATTGTGTAGGTACGCTGGTGTAAGTTGATGTCAACCGGATGTAGAGTTAGTATCGCATCGGCCATAATGGTCGCCATCTTTTCCTTCCTCAAATTGCGTTCGTCAGATAACTAATATAATTTACATGTTATAATAAACTGTATTATAAATTATTATAAATTTTTGTACATTGTATTTACTGTTGATGTAAACAAATCCTACATTTAGGGAACAACGAATTCAAGTATTATCCTTTGCTGTCGGGTTACTATAGATGGCGGGGTAGTAGCCGCTTGTGCTACGTTGGCGTCGCCTCTGGGCCGCTTCGGTCAGTCTCACTCTGCGACTAGTTGGCGACGGTTGTGTCGAAGTTAGCGACGAAAGTGCGGAGTGGTTTCTCAGTCTGATTCATGTATTTTCTACACATGTTTTAAAACGTTTCTTGGATGCTATTTCGTCACAGTGTATAAACGTTTAGAATATTAAAACTGCAGACTGTACATATATCGACACATGACTTGAGCCTCATAGAAGTCAAACAGATTAATTTCGTTAAGTCGACTGTTATTTCAGATATGCAATACGTATGATATATTTTCGTATTTAGCATTATATTTCTATGTAA
>NW_025219969.1:625094-626641 GCF_014825855.1 Bombus pyrosoma | reverse complement strand
TCGAAACTGATTCTTCGATTATGCTTTTGTTTAACATTTCGTTGATTTGTTTTTCGATTTCTAATTTGTGTGCCGCGGTCTGTAAGATGTCGGTGTGTGGTCTGTAAGATTCTGTGTTTAATATCTTGTTTTCTTTCAACGCGATGATGTGTTTTGTTAAATCGGTGCATGGTAAAGTGTCTGTGTCTAAGTTGAATACGTCAATGTAGTGTAAGAGGAATTTTTCGATAGAAATGCGGAAATTGTTTGCAATATGGCTTGTTCTAATTATGTGTTTGAATTTTTGAGTTTGCTCGAGATCATCTTCATTAGAGAGATCATATGAAGTTTGTATTGGTTGCTCACGAGTATTACAGAAACATACTTGCGTTGGTCTCTTGTCCAGATAAATTGTTTCGACTCTGATTTGTCCTGCAGAAATTACCTGTGGTGGCTGAAACACGAACACATGATCGTTGAGTTGGATCTGGTCTTTTGTAACTTTGTATCGATAGTTTTCCAGCATTGGTAACCCTACGATTCTGTCTGCAATTAGTGGGAAGTCGTCAGGTACTATGTAGAATTTGTTTCTCTTGTCACAGATTCTAAGGTAAACGTATTTGTCTGTATCGTATTTGTCATTGCTCATAATGTTTTCTTATCGTCTTTTAGCGGAGAGGAAATGATTTTTGAGCGTTTAACTATGTTTATTCCGGCATCTGTGTCTATTAAATATCGCTTTAGTCCAAGTTTTTGTCCGATGGTAATTGTTAGTCTTCCAATGATGATGTTAATTCGTACTGTCGATTCCCTTCCGCATCTTCCTCGAGATTCATATATTTTTCGTCCGTCGTTCTATGGTAATTTCTCGGAGGCGGTAAGTTTCTTTGGCTGGCTGGTGGAAAATTTCGCTGCTGGCTACAAGCGTTGGCTAAATGAAATGTTTGATTTCATTTGAAACATTTGAGCGGTGGTCGTCCCATTGTCGCTTTTCTTCCCGTAAGTGGATCTATTGGCTTTGGATGTGCGGTGTTGCCAAGCACGACATTTATTCTTCCATTGAGTGTTCCTTGGAAATGGGGATTGGCTCTCGCAATTGGTTGACTCATTGTTCTTTCTCTTACTATGTTTTTGTTACGTTCGATTTCCTCTATAAATAACTCTGTCTCGAAAGTTGTATCTTGTGCTGCTTTGAGATTCTCCGGTCTTGCAGCCGATGTACGTATTTCTATTTCGGGTTTCAAATTTAGAATAAAGACTTTGGTGGCACGTTCAGTTTCAAGATCTATAGCAACTGCTCGACGTGTTGGATCGCGAAATTCGTGTTGGAGTGCGTATATCAGTTCGTTGATGTTGAGTCGGAACCTTGTCACATATCTGTGTACGGATTCGTTAAAATTTTGTCGCGTACGTTGCAATTTCTCACGAACTCCATTAGATGTAATACTCGCGGATACAAATTTTCCGAGGTTTTCAAACAGGTCTTCATAATTCTCGATTCCGATGTAGCGGATACTGCGTTCTGTTTCTCCGATGATTCTTTGTGTTAAAATTAGACGTAATAATGC
>NW_025219969.1:623566-624594 GCF_014825855.1 Bombus pyrosoma | reverse complement strand
CGGTTTGCGCTATGTCAACTCTGGTCTAGGTCAAGACCAGCGTATTTCCAGTTTTGCATATTCAAGTATGAATATTCAACTGAACGTATCTCCGCTGCTATTATTGTTATGTTGATAATTCGATGCCATTTTCACTGCCGACATGCTGCGAAATACGTCAAACTACATCCTGTCTGGCCTACGACAACTGTGGTCTAGGTCAAGACCAGCGTAGTTCCAGTTTTGCATATTCAAGTTTGAATAGTCAATTCAAGGTATCTCAGCTGCTATTGGTGATATGTCGATAATTTGATGCGCTTTATGCTCTCCATTTGTTACCAATTACAGAGCACGACATCCAGTTTGGGCTATGTTAACTCTGTGCAATGCCAAACCCAGCGTACTTGCACTTTTGCACATTCGGTCTTCAATATTCATTAGAAAGTATCCCCGCAGATATTGGTGATATTTAAAGGATAATTTGATGCGCGTTATGCTTCACATTTGCTGCCAAATACAGCGCACGACATCCGGTCTGCACTCTGTTAACTCTGGACTAGGTCAGGACCAGCGTAGTTCCAGTTTTGCATATTCAAGTTTGAATATTTAATTCGAGGTATCTCAGCGGCTATTGGTGATATGTCGATAATTTAATGCGCTTTATGCTCTCCATTTGTTACCAATTACAGAGCACGAAATCCAGTTTGGGCTATGTCAACTCTGGTCTAGGTTGAGACCAGCAAATTTCCAGTTCTGTACATACAAGCTTGTATATTCATCCGAACGTACCCCGCTACTATTGGTGATATTTCAGCATTGCAATTCGCGTCATACTTCACAAATGCTGCCCAACACACAGCACGACATACGGTTTGCGCTGTGTCAACTCTGGCCTAGGTCCAGACCAGTATAATTGCTGTTTTGCATATTAATGCTTCATTATTCAATTGAACGTATCTCCAAGGCAATTCGAGATATGTCTACAAATCCGTGCGCGTTATACTCCACATACGCTGCGAAATAGCTGGAACGACATCCGGCTTCCGCTA
>NW_025219969.1:621615-623066 GCF_014825855.1 Bombus pyrosoma | reverse complement strand
CATGCGTGACCCGTTACCCGCGAACAATTAGTACGTATCTTGGTTCGTGGGCCCGCGTATTTTGTTGCGCGGGAATACACATACGTCGGCACCGGTGTCGACTAGCAAAGAGATTTTTTAACTCCTGTCCCTCACGAACATGCGGCGGGATAGTAGGCCGTCGTCGCTTGCTGCGTTTACGAACGGCCAGTCTCGTTTCGCTGATTCCAGGTGCATGGTGAACGGCATTTCATCGCGCGTGCTCGGAACGTCGCGTGATAATTAGCAAAGACCGCTGTTCCGCGACTTTTCTCCCGGGCGCCGTCTGTGCCATCTCGAGTTTGGACTTTGATAGCGGCGTCGGTCGAGGCGCAGGGCCTCGATTCGTGCTTCTATTCGAGAGAGTCTGTCATTCAACGATCCTGGGGTGCAACTTCGCTGTTCACCTCCCGTTCTTTCGGTTTCGATTACGGCGACCTTCTGTCTTCTCAGCTAATGCGATTCGCAGATGAGGTCGGCCGCCTGCGTCAACTTCTCTGCGTCGGTATCGCCCACTGTGGCCAGGGCGTCATCAAGGTACTCCGGGAGTCGCTCCCTCCAGAGCGTGAGCAGAAAATCATCCGGCACGGAGGGGCTGGCTAGTCTCCCTAGATGCTGGTAGAATTGGGATGGTTTCCCGTCGCCAATCTCTTCGGAGGTCACCTCCGAGTGACCTCACGCTAGCTGTATCGGCCAGCTGTAGGATGATATCGCCTTTTTATTTTTCGTATCGTTCAGCCTTCTGCGTCCTCCGCCTCGCGTCCTCGATATGCCGTGGGTACTGGCCGCCGAGGGACCTGGCGAGGGCCAGGAACTTCCGCTTGTCGTCGGTGAGATCCAAGTCTTCGAATTTCATCTACAACAGCGCGAACCACGCCGAGATCTCCGCAGGCTGCAACGGGGGCATGTTGATAATCTGAGGGGCACGTTGCGTGTCGTTCACGATCTCGTCGGTTTCTACCATGGCGCAGATCACTATCTCAGTATCACTATCACGGTCACCTCTTTTAAATTCGCTATCACGCCATGGTTACCAATTTGAGGAGGATAGGTCGTGGTAGGTACTGAAAGAACACTAGAATATGTCCAACAACAAAGATGTTTATTCAATGCATACACTTGGCGTACAACTCGTGGTTACAGCTACCGGTTCGCGGTTCACGGAGAATAGTTCTACTACTGCGGACGTGCGGCGTCGGTTCGGACGATGATTGTTCACGATGCGGCGCGGGTATCTAGCTAATTATTTTTGTCTCTCCTTCGCGATGATGCTGCGGAGGAAAACTCTTCTGGGGTGTGTTCCAGGATAGGGGATCATCGGATTCGTCGAGGAATGCTTTGGTTCGGAATGTGAGGGAAGTGGATGTTGCTGTTAATTGGTTAATTTGTGTTTGATGGTTGGAGAAGGGTGCTGATCGCCCTTGAGAGAAAGT
>NW_025219969.1:619989-621115 GCF_014825855.1 Bombus pyrosoma | reverse complement strand
AAAAAAAAGAGATGAGGAGAAAACACGACCTGAACAGAGAAACATGAAAAGATAGGGCGAAGGGTAATTTCCGTCCTGACTGACGCGCCAGTATTAACGATATTTGACCCTATTTATCCTATAGAATTACCGAGTGATTCTAGTTCGGATATACATGGGGATATTTTAATGCATAAGGTTGAAGGTAAGGACAGAGTAGAAGAATATTATAGTAAAAGAACTTGTCCTACGGAATCCAGGTACCATTCATATGAATGAACTAGAGACAATAGCAGTCGTAAACGCTGTCAAACATTTCCGACACTATTTACAGGGACGAGAATTTCCAATTGTTGTAATTCTTTGAAAGCCTCCAGCAATAAAGGAAATCTTAATGACCGGGTCTATAGGTGGTGCTTCGATCTTGATATTATGTATGGAGAATGTAAACGAATGGCTCACGTAGATTTCTTTTCACGTAATCCTATAGATGTAATTAAATCCAAATTAAGCATAGAAAATAAATTGAAAATATACAAAACAATTATAAAACCAATCTGGACCACAATGGACGTACGGAATACCATTAAGGGGGCAGCAGCAATGAGCCATATAATCGAAGTAGAGACAATACAAGCTAACATTCTTAGAACAATGGTAATCGTCCTATGGTACGTTAGATACGAGGACATACGGAAGGACCTGGGAATACCAAGGGTCAAGGAGGAGATTAGCAGATACACGGAAAAGTACAAGGAAGGAATAGCAATAGACCCGAACCGGCCTGCTACGGAAATGCTCAACACATCTAACATAGAAAGAAGACTGATTAGGAAACGCCCCGCAGATCTCACAAAGGATATAACCTAACAAACGCGAAGATGGTATCGTGCTAGGGGTAGCCACCCACATGATAATCAAACTGCTAAAGAATTCTATCAAATGTCGAAATTGGACAAATTGTGAATGTAAAGAATTAAAAAAGAAAAAAGGGGAAAAGTCGATATAACGGGTAAGTTAAGCGGTATAGGTGATTTGAAAGAATATGTTATTGTTTTGGTCGATGCTTTTATAAAATTTGTATACCTGCATCACACTCGTAAAATAGATGCTCTTAGTACCGTCTTTCACACCGACCACACTCCTT
>NW_025219969.1:618470-619489 GCF_014825855.1 Bombus pyrosoma | reverse complement strand
GCAAACCGGATGTCGTGCTCTGTATTCGGCAGCATTTGTGAAATATCAGCCGCATAGAAGTGCCAACATATCACTAATAGCAGGGGATACATGATCAATTGAATATCGTAGCAAGAATATGCAAAACTGCTAATACACAGGATTTGACCTAGAGCAAAGTTGTCGTGGCGCAGACCGGATTTCGTGCTCTGTATTTGGCATCAAATGTGTAGTGTAAAGCGCATCGAGTTGTCGACATATCACCAATAGCAGCGGAGATACGTTGAATTGAATATTGAATCACGAATATTCAAAACTGAAAATACGCTGATTTTGACAGCGCCGAAGGTTCAGGTAGTTCAGACAGGATGTCATGCCCTCTATTTGGCAATGTATGTGGTGTATAACGCGCATCCAATTATCGACATATCATCAATACCAGCGGGGGTACGTTCAGATGAATATACAAGATTTAATATACATAACTGCAAATACGATTTGTTTGGCATTGCCCAGAGTTGAAATAGCTCAAACCGGATGTCGTGCTCTGTATTTGCAGCATATGTCTAGAACAAGACGCATTCTGACGCCGTCAGATGACCAATAGCACCAGAGGAACATTCACATGAATATTGAAATCTGAATATGCAAAAATACAAATACGCGAGATTTGACCTAGACACGGCCTAAACTAGCGCAAACCGGCTACCGTGCTCCGTATTGGCAGCATTTGTGAAGTATCGCGCGCATTGAAATGCCAACATATCACCAATAGCAGGGGATACATGATCAATTGAATGTTGTAGCATGAATATGCAAAACTACAAATACAAAGGATTTAACCTAATCCAAAGTTGCCATGGCGCAGACCGGATGTCGTGCTCTGTATTTGGCGCCAAATGTGGCCTATAATGCGCATTGTATTGTCGACATATCACCAATAGTAGCGGAGGTACGGCCAGATGAATATTCAAGCCTGAATATGCAAAACTGGTAGTACGCTGGTCTTAAACCATACCAGGGTTGACGTAACGCGAACC
>NW_025219969.1:616767-617970 GCF_014825855.1 Bombus pyrosoma | reverse complement strand
GTTGACATAGCGCAAACCAGATGTCGTGCTCTGTATTTGGCAGCATATGTGGTGTATAGCGCGCATCGATTTGTCGGCAAATCTAAAATAGCAGCGCTAATACGTTCAATTGAATATTAAACCTTGAATATGCTTAAATGTAATTGCATTGGAATTGTCCAGGACCAGAGTTATCACACCGTAAAGAAGAGGATGTGCTGTGTTCTTTGCAGCAAATGTGACTTATAAGGTGCATCGAATTGTCGACATATCACCAATAGCGGCCGAGGTACTATGAATTAACTATTCAAACTGGAATATGCAAAACTCGAACTACGCTGGTCTTGACCTAGACCAGAGTTTACGAAGCGCAAACCGGATGCCGTGCTCTGTATTTCGCAGGAAATGTGAAATATAACGCGCATCGAAATGCCGACATATGACCAATAGCAACAGAGAAACGTTCAGTCGTATATTGAAGACTGAATATGCAAAACTGGTACTACGCTGGTCTTGACCTGGACCAGATTTGACAAAGCGCAAACCGGATGTCGTGCTCTATATTTGCAGCATATGCGTGAATAACGCGATTCGAATTATCGACATATCACCAATAGCAGCGGAGATATGTTCAGATGAATATTCAGGCTCGAATATGAAGAAGTGGAAACACGCTCGTCTTAACCTTGACAAGAGTTGACGTAGCGCTAACCGGATGTCGTGCTCTTTATTTGGCAGGATATGAGAAGTATATCGCGCAATGAATTGTAGACATCACCAATAGCAACGTAGTTATGTTCAGATGAACATTCATGCTTGAATACGCAAAACTGAAAATACGCTGGTATTGACCTAGACCAGAGTTGACATAGCGCAAACCGGATGTCGTTCCACGTATTTGGCATCATCTGTGGAGTATAACGCGCTCAGAATTGTAGACATATCTCGAATAGCAGCAGAGATACGTTCTATTGAATATTCAAGCCTGAATATAAATTGATGCAACTGCGCTGGATTTCGCAGTACCCAGATCTGACGTAGCGCAAACCGGTTGTCGGGCTCTGTATTTGGCAGCATATGCGTGAATAACGCGCTTCGAATTATCGACATATCACCGACAGCGGCGGAGATACCTTGAATTGAATATTCAATCTGGATTATGCAACGCTGGGACTACGCTGGTCTTTATCTAGACCAGATATGACGAGGCGCAAACCGATTGTT
>NW_025219969.1:614852-616267 GCF_014825855.1 Bombus pyrosoma | reverse complement strand
AGCATATGTGGAGCATAACGCGCATTCTGGCGCTGACAGATGATCAATAGCAGCTGATGAACATTCATTTGAATATTGAAGTCTGAATATGCAAAAGTACAAAAAGGCGGGATTTGGCATAAACCAGGCTTGACTTAGCGCAAACAGGATATCGCGCTCTGTATTGGCAGCATATGAGGTGTATAGCGCGCATCAAATTATCGACATATCACCAATATCAGCGGGGATACGTTCAGATGAATATTCAAGCTTGAATATGCAAAACTGGAAATACGCTGCTCTGAACCTACACCAGAGTTGACATAGCGCAAACCGGATGTCGCGCTCAGTATTTGGCAGCATATGTGAAGTGTAACGGGCATAGAGGTGCCGACATATGACGAATATCAGCTGAGAAACGTTCAATTGATTATTGCTGTCTAAATATGCAAAGCTGGAAATATGCTGGTCTTAACCTCGACCAGATTTGACGTAGCGCAAACCGGAAATTGTGCTCTGTATTTGGCAGCATTTGTGAAGTATTACGCGCATCGAAATGCCAACATATTACCAATAGCAGGAAATACGTGATCAGAGGAATATTGTAGCATGAATATGCAAAACTGAAACTGGCTGGTCTGGACCCAGACCAGAGTTGACATAGCGCAGACCGGATGCCGTTCCACGTATTTCGCTGCTTATATGGAATATAACGCGCACAGGGTTGAAGACATATGTCGAATTACAGCGGCGATACGTTGTATTGAATATTCAAGCCTGAATATGCAAAGTTGCAAATGCGCTGGATTTCGCGCTGCCCAGATTTGCCCTAGCGCAAATCGGATGTCGTGCTCTGTATTTGGCAGGATATGTGAAGTATAACGCGCATCGAATTATCGACATATCACCAATATCAGCGGGAATACGTTCAGATGAGTATTGTAGACCGAATGTGCAAAAGTGCAAATACACAGGATTAGATCTAGATCAGGCATCACATAGCTCTAAGCGGATGTAGTGCTCTGTATTTCGCTGCATATGACCTGTATAACGCACATCGTTTTATCGATATGTCACGAATAACAGCGGGGATACGTCCTGATGAATACTGAAGACCGAATGTGCAAAATTGCAAATGCGCTGGTCTTGACCTAGACCAGAGTTGACATAGCGCAAATCGGATGACGTGCTCTATATTTGGCTGCATATGTGGTCCACAACGCGCATCGAAATACCAACATATGACCAATAGCAGCTTAGAAACTTTTAATTGAATATTGAAGCGCGCTTATGCAAAATTGCAAACAAGCTGGATATGGCAATACCCAGAGTTGGTGTAGCGCAGTTCGTATTTCGCTCCGCGCATTTCGCAGCATATGGGGGATAACTCGCATCGAATTATGAACATATCAACTATAGCAGCGCAGACACGTTCC
>NW_025219969.1:613178-614352 GCF_014825855.1 Bombus pyrosoma | reverse complement strand
CACCGCACATGCTGCCAAATTCAGAGCCTGACATTCGGTTTGCGCTACGTCAAATCTGGGCAGTGCGAAATCCAGCGCATTTGCACCTTTGCGTATTCAGGCTTGCATATTCAATAGAACGTATCGCCGCTGCTATTCGAGATATGTCTTCTACCCTGTGCGCGTTATATTCCATTTAAGCTGGGAAATACGTGGAACGACATCCGGTTTCCGCTATGCCAACTCCGGTATAGATAAAGACCAGCGTAGCTTCAGTCTTGCATATTCATGCCTGTTTATTCATCTGAACATATCTACGCTGCTATTGGTGATATGTCTACAATTCAATGCGCGTTATACTTCACATATGCTGCCAAATGCTGGGCGCGACATCCGGTTTGCGCTACATCTTCTCTGGTCCAGGTTCAGAGCAGCGTATTTCCAGTATTGCATATTCAAGCTTGAATATTCATCTGAACGTATCCCCGCTGATATTGGTGATATGCGGATAGTTCGATGCGCTTTACACTCCCCATATGATGCGAAATACGTGGAGCGACATCGCGTTTGCACTCTGTCAAATCTGACCACTGCCAAATCCTGCAGATTTGCAGTATTGCACCTTCGGGCTTCAATATTCATCTGAAAGTATCTCGGCTGCTATTGGCGATACGTTGATAACTTGCCGCGATTTAGACTCCCGACATGCTGCGGAATACGTGCAACGACATCCTGCTTACCCTACGTCAACTCTGGTCAAGCTCAAGACCAGCGTAGTTACAGTTTTACACATTCTGTCTTAAATATTCAAATCAGCGTATCTCCGCCCCTATTGATGAGGTGTCGATAATTCCGAGCGCATTATAGTCCACCTTTACTGCCACATACAGAGCACGACATACGGCATGCGCCATGTCAACTCTGGTCTAGGTCAAATCCAGAGTATTTGCAGTTTTGCATATTCAAGTTTGAATAATCAATTCAAGGTATCTCAGTACCTATTGGTAACATGTCGATAATTCGATGCGCATTATACTCCACATTTGCTGCAAAGTACAGCGGACATCCTCTTGCTTACGCTGTGAAAACTCTGGTCCTGGACAAATCCAATATAATGACATTTAAGCATATTCAAGCTTTAATATTCAATTGAACGTATTACCGCTGTTATTTTAGATTTGCCGACAAAACGGTG
>NW_025219969.1:611521-612678 GCF_014825855.1 Bombus pyrosoma | reverse complement strand
TCAATATTCAGTTGAAAGTTTCTAAGCTCCTATTGGACATATGTCGGTATTTCGATGCGCGTTTTAGACCACATTTGCTGCCAAATATAGAGTACAACATCCAGTTTGCGCTATGTCAACTCCGGTCTAGGTCAAGACCAGCGTATTTCCAGTTTTGCATATTCAAGTTTGAATATTCAATTCAGGGCATCTCAGCTTCCATTGGTGATATGTCGATAATGCGATGCGCATTATACACCCCATATGCTGCCAAATACAGAGCACGACATTCGGTTTGCGCTACGGCAAATCTGGGCATTGCGAAATCCAGCGCAGTTGCAGCTTTGCATATTCAGGCTTGAACATTCAATAGAACGTATCTCCGCTGCTATCCGAGATATGTCTAAAATTCTGAGCGCGCTGTACTCCACATGTGCTGCCAAATACTGAGCGCGACATCCGGTTTGAGCTATGTCAACTCTGGTCTAGGTCAAGACCAGCGTATTTCCAGTATTTCATATTCAATCATGAGTATTCATCTGAACATATCTCCGCTGCTATTGGTATTATGCCAATTACAGCGCACAACATCCACTTAGCGCTATGTGCAGCCTGATATAGGTCTAATCCTGTGTACTTGCACTATTGCACATTCGGTCTTCAATACTCATCTGAACGTATACCCGCTGATATTGGTGATATGTCGATAATTCGATGCGCGTTATACTCCACATATGCTACCAAATACAGTGCACGACATCCTGTTTGCGCTATGTCAACTCTGGTCTAGGTCCAGACCTGCGTAGTTGCTGTTTTGCATATTCAGGCTTCAACACTCAAATGAGTGTTCCTCAGCTGCTATTGGGCATCTGTCGGCAGGAGAACGCTCGTTATACTCCACATATGCTGCAAATACAGAGCACGACATTCGGTTTGAGCTACGTCAACTATGGTATGGTTTAAGACCAGCGGATTACCGGTATGGCATACTCAAGCTTGAAAATTCATCTGGACGTACCTCCGCTACTATTGGTGATATGACCACAATACAATGCGCATTACAGGCCACAATTGCCGCCAAATACAGAGCACGACATCCGGTCTGCGCTTCGTCAACTGTGTTCAGAGTTAAGTCCTGCGAATTACCAGTTTGGCATATTGAAGCTTTAATATTCATC
>NW_025219969.1:609702-611021 GCF_014825855.1 Bombus pyrosoma | reverse complement strand
GCCAAATGTGGCCTATAATGCTCATTGAATTGTCGACATATCACCAATAGTAGCGGAGGTACGTCCAGATGAATATTAATGCTTTAATATGCTAAACTAGTAATACGCTGGTCTTAACCCTGACCAGAGTTGACATAGCGCAAACCGGATGTCGTGCACTGTATTTGGCAGTATATGTCAACTATACCGCGCATCGAAAGGCCGACATATGCCGAATAGCAACTGAGAAGCGTTCGATTGTATGTTGAAGTCTGAATATGCAAAGCTACAACTTCGCTGGATTGAGCAATACCTCGAGATGACGTAGCGCAGACCAGATGCCGTGCTCTGTTGACAGCATACACAAAGTATAACGCGCATCGAACTATCGACATATCACCAATCGCAGCGTAGATATGTTCAGATGAATATTCATGCTTGAATATGCAATACTGGAAATACGCTGGTCTTGACCTAGACCAGAGTTGCCATAGCGCAAACCGGATGACGTACCACGTATTTCGCAGTATATATGGAATATAACGCGCACAAGGTTTAAGACACGTCTCGGATAGCAGCGGAGATACGTTCAGATGGATATTCATGTTTGAATATGCAAAACTGGAAATTCGCTGGTCTTGCCCTAGGACAGAGTTGTCATAGCGAAAACAAGATGTCGTTGCACGTATTTCGCAGCATGTGGGTTGTATAAATGCCATCGAGATGTCGACATATCTCGAATCGCAGCAAATACACGTTCAATTGAATATTGAAGACTGAACTTGCAGAATTGCAAATACTCTGGTTTTGACCTAGTCCAGATTTGACATATCTCAAGCCGGATGTCGTGCTCTATATTTGTCAGAATAAGTGGTGTATAATAAGCATTGCATTACCGATTACACCAATAGCAGCGGAAATACCTTCAGATGAATATTCATGCTTGAATATGCAAACCTGGAAATACGCTGAACTTAACCCAGACCAGAGTTGACGTAGTGCAAAGCGGATGTCGTTCCACATGTCAGATACAGAAACGGAGACACTTTGATATGGACATGAAAGCCTGATAATGACAATCTGCAATTACGCTGGATTTGTCAGTGACCAGAGTTGACATAGCCTAAACCGTATGATGTGCGGAAGCAAATGAGGAGTATTTCTCGCATCGAATTAGCGACAAATCTCTAATTACAGCGGTGATATTTTTTATTTAATATTCAATAACGGATCTGCAACGATACAGGTAGTATTCCACTTTAACCGAATGAATGTAACGCTATGCACGACTGAGCGTCAAAGTAAGTGACATTGTCGATATTTCGCTGGAGAATTGGCTT
>NW_025219969.1:607305-609202 GCF_014825855.1 Bombus pyrosoma | reverse complement strand
AGGCCATGGAGTTGACGGAGTAGCTTCAAGCGTCTACTCCAATGCAACGTGGGACGAGCTAGAAGGGCACAAGACCTGCTTCTCCAGACCATCCGAGAGAACAGGGTCGCCCTAGCGGTAGTGGCCGAACCGTACCGCGTTCCCGACGCCCCCAACTGGATCGGGGATCTAGACGGATTGACGGCGATAGCGTGGACGCTGAGCTCGCCCGGCGCCTTGCTGGATCGCGGCAACGGCTACGTCGCTGTCGAGTGGAACCGGATAGCAGTGGTGGGCGTTTACATCTCGCCCAACAGCGGCGTGGCCGCGTTTGAGGACTTTTTGGACAGGGCCGGCGATTGCGTTAGAAGATGCTTTCCCCGCCAGGTGATCGTACTCGGGGACTTCAACGCTCACTCATCGCAATGGGACAACGCAAGGACGGACACCCGCGGCAGAATGTTAACTGAATGGGCTGCGGGTCTGGGCCTTTTACTGGCGAACAGAGGCACGGCGAGCACTTGCGTGGCATGGAGAGGTTCGTCCGTCGTCGACATCACTTGGGCTACCGCCGAGCTATACCGGAGGATTCGCGGCTGGAGAGTGGCCGACAGGATGGAGACTCTGTCGGATCACCTCTACATAATGATGGAGATGGAGCTCGATCGACGACGGGACGCGAACCGTTCCCACCGACTGCCACCGCCACCATCGACACCGAGGTGGCGCCTGAAGGAGAGGGACAAAGAGATGTTGCGCGCGGCAGTTACCGTTTCCGCCTGGAGCTGGGACGCACGGACGACGACGACCACCATCGCCAGTGTCGACGAGGAGGCGGAGGAGCTTTGGGAATACATGAGAGCGGCGTGCGACGCCTCGATGCCGCGCTTCGTGTCGGGTGGTAAAAGCGACCGCTGCGTCTACTGGTGGACACCGGCGATCGCCGACTTGCGAGCTAACTGCGTTCGAGCCCGACGTAGATTTCTGAGGGCGCGTCGCCGCAGACGGACCCGCGATGAGGAAGAGATCTCCCGCTGCTACGAGGACTACCGAGAGACGAGACGAGCTCTGCAACGGGAGATCAAGATCGCGAAAGCTCGGTGCTGGGCCGAGTTGATCGAATCGGTCGAATCAGATCCGTGGGGGAGGCCATATCGCATAGTGACGAAAAAGTTGCGACCTCCGGCCCCCCCGCTGACCGAAAGCATGGATCCGGTGCTGCTGGAGAACGTGATCGGGACTCTGTTCCCAAGGCGGGATGATAACTACGCGTCGTCACCCGTCCCCCCTCCCTCTTCCACGACATGGACGGAGGATCTTGGAGTGACGGAAGAAGAGTTGCTGGAGGCGGCGAAGAGGATGGCATCCCGCGACGTGGCACCGGGTCCGGACGGAATCCCAGGCCGAGTTTGGGCGGAGTCGATCGACACCTTGGCTCCCCGTTTGCGGCACCTGTTTACCAGATGTCTGAAGGAGGGCGTCTATCCGCGAACGTGGCGCACGGCGAGACTCGTGCTACTGCGTAAGGAAGGTCGGCCGCCGGACTCGCCGTCCGCGTACAGGCCGATATGCCTTCTGAATGAGGTGGGCAAGCTGTTCGAGCGGGTGATTGCCACCCGTCTGGAAACGCACATGTCGAGGCGGACACCCGGCTGGCACGACAGCCAATACGGATTTCGCCGAGGCCGCTCGACGGTGGACGCGGTGAAGAGGATGAGATCGATCGCGGAGGACATGGTCCGTCGAGAAGGGGTGGCGCTGGCCGTCTCCTTGGACGTTACGAACGCGTTCAACGCCATCCCCTGGGCCAGGATAGTGGAAGCGTTGCAGCACTTTGACGTGCCGGCGTACCTCGTCGGAATCATCAGGGCTTACCTGAACGACAGGTGGATCACCTACGCCGGCCAGAACGGCGAAG
>NW_025219969.1:605716-606805 GCF_014825855.1 Bombus pyrosoma | reverse complement strand
TACGGTATAACGTATAACGTTATGTAGCATTATGATATAACGTATAACGTTACATAGCAGTACGTTATAACGTATAACGTTATGTAGCATTACGGTATAACGTATAACGTTATGTAGAATTCCGTTATAACGTGTAACGTTATATAGTATTACGTTATAACGTATAACGTTATTTAGTATTACGTTATAACTAATAACGCTATGTAGCATTACGTTATAACGTATAACGTTATGTAGCATTATGATATAACGTATAACGTTATGTGGCATTACGGTATAACGTATAGCGTTATATAGTATTACGTTATAACGTATAACGTTATATAGTATTACGATATAACTATTAACGTTATGCAGCATTACGGTATAACGTATAACGTTATGTAGCATTATGATATAACGTATAACGTTATATAGCATTACGGTATAACGTATAACGTTATATAGTATTACCTTATAACGTGCAACGTTATATAGAATTACGTTATAACGTATAACGTTATGTAGCATTACGGTATAACGTATAACATTATGTAGCACTAGGATATAACGTATCACGTTATATAGCATTACGTTATAACGTATAACGTTATATAGCATTACGTTATAACGTATAACGTTATATAGTATTACGTTATAACGTGCAACGTTATGTAGCATTACGGTATAACGTATAACGTTATGTAGCATTATGATATAACGTATAACGTTACATAGCAGTACGTTATAACGTATAACGTCATGTAGCATTATGATATAACGTATAACGTTACATAGCATTACGTCATAACGTATAACGTTATGTAGCACTACGTCATAACGTATAACGTTATGTAGCATTACGTTATAACGTGTAACGTTATATAGTATTACGTTATAACGTATAACGTTATGTAGCATTACGGTATAACGTATAACGTTATGTAGCATTATGATATAACGTATAACATTACATAGCAGTACGTTAAAACGTATAACGTTGTGTAGCATTACTGTATAACGTATAACGTTATATAGTATTACGTTATAACGTATAACGTTATGTAGTATTACGATATAACTAATAACGCTATGTAGCATTACGGTATA
>NW_025219969.1:604098-605216 GCF_014825855.1 Bombus pyrosoma | reverse complement strand
ATAGACATTATCGTGATGCAATATGCGCAAGGTTTCCGATATCGCCCAACGTGAAGCTCAGTGAGGCCGTGTGTGTAGCACTCGTGCGACCAGGCGACAATGTGGTGAAGCTTAGTGAGGCTGTGTGTGCAGCATTCGTGCTTCGGGACGACACTATGGTGAAGCTCAGTGAGGCGGTGTATGTAGCACTCGTGCTTCGGGGCGACAATGTGGTAAAGCTCTGTGATGCCGTGTGTTGTAGCACTCGTGCTTCGGGGCGAACATGTGATGGAAGATCTATGTGACCTTGCGATGGATTTCACATGTGTTCGGAGCGACAATGCAGGGGAACTCTGTGTGGTCGTGCGATGTGTAAAGCGAGATTCAATTGGGTACGAAATCGAGAATGGTCCATCATGTAATTATGATCGGACTGATAACTCACAGGATGCAACTAGCACTTTGAATACTAAGTAAAATGTTACTAGTTTTTGTTCTCTTTTATTTCTTTGCTCGTCAAACCTCCGAACAAAATATTGTTGTCGAATTGGACCCTCGGTTCATATGGAACATCTAATTAAATGGTAAATAATATCCGTTGCATTGAGTTTAATGTTGTGGAAGCACAATATCTTAGATGCACCTGAGGACGGGTGATTGACAGGATGGCCGTGTCGGAGATGGATGTATATCGGTGCCTCCCTTTTGGAATGTTTGGGAAAGCCCCAATACCATAACCCGGACTATCACTATAGCTACACTTAAGTAATAAAACTAAGATATATTTGCATGGGTACGCAATGTTTATGACGATGGGCTTGGGCTCGAAGTGACATAACGAGTCACCGAACGTAGCTACAGTCACCGGGGGGGGGGGGGCGAGTGGCGTGTAATAACAGAGGTATGGAGTAATTATGCAGCTTTACATAACAACAAAGCTGGACCCGAGAGGGAGAGAGAACTGCATAAGGGCAGTGCCAGTTGGACTGCGAGTTAGTTATTGCCTTAGTTACTCAGTTAACAATGGAGTTAGTTATTGAGTTAGTTAGTGAGTTAGTTATCGAGTTAGATATTGAAAGTAGTACGAGTGGTATGTTGAGTCACACCAGGATCGTGTAACAGATCGGATTCGTCTTCCC
>NW_025219969.1:601429-603598 GCF_014825855.1 Bombus pyrosoma | reverse complement strand
GCCGTGTCGGAGATGGAAGTATATCGGGGCCTCCCTTTTGGAATGTTTGGGAAAGCCCCAATACCATAACCCAGATTTTCACTATAGCTACACTTAAGTAATAAAACTAAGATATATTTGCATGGGTACGCAATGTTTATGACGATGGGCTTGGGCTCGAAGTGACATAACGAGTCACCGAACGTAGCTACAGTCACCGGGGGGGGGGGGGCGAGTGGCGTGTAATAACAGAGGTATGGAGTAATTATACAGCTCTACATAAAAACAAAGCTGGACCCGAGAGGGGGAGAGAACTCCATAAGGGCAGTGCCATTTGGACTGCGAGTTAGTTATTGCCTTAGTTACTCAGTTAACAATGGAGTTATTTATTGAGTTAGTTAGTTAGTTAGTTATCGAGTTAGATATTGAAAGAAGTACGAGTGGTATGTTGAGTCACACCAGGATC
The DNA here is from genome assembly GCF_014825855.1 of Bombus pyrosoma. Taxonomy (NCBI): domain Eukaryota; kingdom Metazoa; phylum Arthropoda; class Insecta; order Hymenoptera; family Apidae; genus Bombus; species Bombus pyrosoma. Next base: position 603,153 of record NW_025219969.1, on the reverse strand, counting down.
GTGTATCAGATCGGATTCGTTTTCCCGTGGCCGTGGATTCGTATCGAACCTAAGTTCATTGTCATCGACATCACGTTTGTCCTATTGCCGTTATTACCTGTAATCTCTTGTACCCATCACATCGGTACCAATAACGATTGGCGATAATACGTAATTCAGATGGTCAATTCATGTGAAGTTTCGTCGAACGCTCAAAACTCCAACATTAACCCGACATCAGAAGTGGGATCAGTGCCGATTATAGCAGTGCAAAAGCTGACGAACATCGTGCGCAAGTTAATTCAGTCGCTTGTACGAAAATCGTGTACGTAACCAAAATATCTTTCGCTACCGCGTTTTAACCCTGAAACCGCGGGATCCGATCCCGCTGCATGGTGCGCAGCTGTCAATCTGATTATGAAGGAAAACCCTTTACAAAGTAGCGCCCTGAGAGGAAACTATAATTTCAATAATGAGCGTCAAGTCGATTTATACGTAGTGGATGCGTCAACTGGTAGGCGAAGCCATCTGGGTGAGTCGTTTCCATTTTACTCCGATTCTGGAGCCGAGTGTCCACTAAGTAATGAATCCAGTCTTGTGATTTTCTGACAAAAGAACGAATGATATAGTAGTAAAGCGAAGAATAAGAAATATTCGTATTAAAGGTACATCTCAAATCTTGTCCATTGTATGTACCAATGGTTTTACATTGTAGATAAATTGTCATTTCCTTGCTGCTAGTTATTTAAAATATGATATAGTGATTGACCGTGAAATTTTTAAGTCAAGATTCTGACGTAATGTTACGCAAAATAACCTCGCTTTGTGTTAAACAAAATAATTAATGTCTGTAATAAAATAGCACAAAACGAGATCGACATTAATTAAGTTGACACTGATGTACATGGTAATGATCACAGTCGATTAATTTCTCTTCTCGAAAAATTCAAAGATTCATTCGTTACGGGTTTCCTATGTACTCACGTAAACACAGGCCAGTTAGAAATACGATTAATGGATCCTAACATCACAGTACAATGAAGTCCTTATCGACTTAGTGAGGGTGAGCGCAAAATAGTACGTGAGAGAATAAGCGAATTAATTAGAGCAAAAATCATAAGGTCTAGTAATTCACAGTTTGCGAACCCTATGTTACTCTCGAAGAAGAAAGACGGCTGAGATTGATTATGTGGAGATTTTTGAGAATTGAGTAAAAATACGATCGCGGATCGGTATCCTCTACCTCTTATTGTGGATCAAATCGCGAGATTGCAACAGCGTGATACTTCATTAGTCTGGACATGACCAGCGGATTTCATCAAATCGCTATTCATCTTAATTCTACGGAATACGCAACATTTGTTACCCCCGACGAACAATACGAGTATATAACGATGCCGTTTGGATTGAAAGATGCACCGCCCGTTTTCATAGGACCATCCTCAATGCCCTAGACGACCTCGCCTATTCGTACGTTTTTGTTTACTGGATGACGTCCTAATTATTGCCGACTCGACAGATCAAGCTTTAGAAAGGTTGGACACGATTTAAATCCCAACGTAAAAGGCGGATTCTCTTTTAATTTTTCTAATTGTTCTTTTGAAAAGACGTTGGTACTCCATCTTGGATATGTAATTCAAAACGGAGAAGTTCGCTCTAACCCTGGTAAGATACGAGATTTGAGTCCTTCACCTGCGACAACGATCGTCACACAGCTTGGACAGTTTATAGGATTAACTTCTTAC
>NW_025219969.1:598939-600929 GCF_014825855.1 Bombus pyrosoma | reverse complement strand
AGCGTATTATCATATAACATTATACGTTATATTGTAATGCTACATAACGTTATACGTTATAACGTATTACCATATATCGTTATACGTTATAACGTAACACTACAAAACGTTATACGTTATAGCGTAATGGCACATAACGTTATACGTTTTACCGTAATACGACATAACGTTATACGTCATAACGTATTACCATATAACGTTAAACGTCATAACGTATTACCACATAACGTTAAACGTTATAACGCAATACTGCATAACGTTATACCTTATAACGTGATGCTATATAACGTTATACGTTATATCGTAATGCTACATAACGTTATACGTTTCATCGTAATACTACATAACGTTATACGTTGTAACGTATTGCCATATATCGTTGTACGTTATAACATAACACTACATACCGTTATACGTTATAACGTAATGCTACATAACGTTATACGTTATACCGTAATACTACATAACGTTATACGTCATAACGTATTACCATATAACGTCATACGTCACAACGTAATGCTATATAACGTTATACGTTATATCGCAATGCTACATACCGATACACGTTATTACTTAATACTACATAACGATATATGTCATAGCGTATTACCATATAACGTTATACGTTATAACGTAATGCTACATAACGTTACACGTTATAGCGTAACACTACATAACGTTATACGTTATAACGTAATGCTATGTAACGTTATACGTTATACCGTAATGCTACATAACGTTATACGTTATATCGTAATGCTACATATCGATAAACGTTATATCGTAATGCTACATAACGTTATACGTTATATCGTAATGCTACATATCGATAAACGTTATATCTTAATACTACATAACGATATATGTCATAGCGTATTACCATATAACATTATACGTTATAGTGTAATGCTACATAACGTTATTCGTTATAACGTATTACCATATATCGTTATACGTTATAACGTAACACTACATAACGTTATACGTTATAGCGTAATGCCACATAACGTTATACGTTATAGCGTAGCACTACATAACGTTATACGTTATAACGTAATGCTACGTATCGTTATACGTTATACCGTAATACTACATAACGTTATACGTTATATCGTAATGCTACATAACGTTATACGTCATACCGTAATACTACATAACGTTATACGTTATATCGTAATGCTACATAAAGTTATACGTTATAACGTAACACTACATACCGTTATACGTTATAACGTGATGCTACATAACGTTATACGTTATATCGTAATACTACATAACGTTATACGCCATAACGTATTACCATATAACGTCATACGTTATAACGTAATGCTATATAACGTTATACGTTACATCGTAGTGCTACATATCGAATACACGTTATATCTTAATACTACATAACGATATATGTCATAGCGTATTACCATATAACGTTATACGTTATAACGTAATGCTACATAATGTTATACGTTATACCGTAATACTTCATAACGCTATACGTCATAACGTATTACCATATAACGTTATGCGTTATATCGTAATGCTTCATAACGTTATAAGTTTCATCGTCATACTACATAACGTTATACGATATAACATATTACCATATACCGTTATACGTTATAGCGTAACAATACATAACGTTATACGTTATAACGTAATGCTACATAACGTTATACGTTATACCGTAATACTACATAACGTTATACGTTATATCGTAATGCTATATAACGTTATACGTTACACCGTAATACTACATAACGTTATACGTTATATAGTAATGCTACATAACGTTATGCGTTATATCGTAATGCTACATATCGATAAACGTTATATCTTAATACTACATAACGATATATGTCATAGCGTATTATCATATAACATTATACGTTATATTGTAATGCTACATAACGTTATACGTTATAACGTATTACCATATATCGTTATACGTTATAACGTAACACTACAAAACGTTATACGTTATAGCGTAATG
>NW_025219969.1:597302-598439 GCF_014825855.1 Bombus pyrosoma | reverse complement strand
TACAGAGCACGACATCCGGTTTGCGCTACGTCAAATCTGGGCACTGCGAAATCCAGCGAAGTTTCAGCTTTTTATATTCAGGCTTGAATATAAAATAGAACATATCTCTGCTGCTATTCGAGATATGTCTACAATTCTGAGCGCGTTATACTCCACAGATGCTGCGAAATACGTGGAACGGCATAAGGTTTGTGCTATATCATCTCTGGTCTATGTTCAGAGCAGCGTATTTCCTGTTTTGCATATTCAAGTGTGAATATTCATCAGGAACATATCTGCGCAGCTATTATTGTTATGTTGATATTTCGATGCGATTTGCACTCCCGACATGCTGCGAAGTACGTGGAGCGACATCCGGCTTGCACTGTGTCAAATCTGACCACTGCCAAATCCTACGTATTTCCAGTACTGCACATTCGGGCTTCAATATTCATATGGACGTATCTCCGCTGCTATTATCGATATCTTGATAATTTCCCGCGATTTTCACTCTGGACATTCTGCCAAATACGTGGAACGACATCCGGTTTGCGCTATGGCAAATCTGGGCAGTGCGAAATCCAGCGTGTTTGCTGTTTTGCACATTCGGAATTCAATATTCATCTGAACGTATCTCCGCTATTATTGGTGATATCCAGACAATTTGGTGCGCGTTATACTCCACATATGCTGCCAAATACAGAGCATCACATCCGGTTTGCGCTATGTCAATTCTGGGCTCTGCAAAATTCTGCGTATTTGCATTTTTGCATATTCGTGCGTCAATATTCAATTGATCGTGTATTTGTTGCGATTAGAGATATGTCTGTAATTCGATGCGCGTTATACACCGCATATGCTGCGCAAAACAGAGCACGACATCCGGTTTGCGCTACGTCAAATCTGGGCACTGCGAAATCCAGCGAAGTTGCAGCTATTTATATTCAGGCTTAAATATCCAATAGAACGTATCTCACCTGCCATTCGAGATAAGTCCACAATTCTGAACGCGTTATACTCCACATACGCTGCGAAATACCTGGAACGACATCCGGCTTCCGCTACGTCAACTCTGGTCTAGGTACAGACGATCGTATTTCCAGTTCTGCATATTGAAGCTTGAATATTCATCTGAAAGTATCTCCGCTGCTATTGGTG
>NW_025219969.1:595777-596802 GCF_014825855.1 Bombus pyrosoma | reverse complement strand
TTATAACGTATAACGTTATGTGGTGTTACGATATGACGTATACCGTTATATAGAATTACGTTATAACGTATAACGTTATAACGTATTACCATATGACGTATAACGTAATGTAGTATTAGGATATAACGTATAACGTCATATAGCAATACTATATAACGTATAACGTTATGTGGTGCTAAGATATGACGTATAACGTTATGTAGTATCAGGCTATAATGTATAACGTTATGTGGTATTACGATATGACGTATAACGTAATGTAGTATCAGGATATAACGTATAACGCTATATAGTATTACGTTATAACGTATAACGCTATGTGGTACTACGATATATCGTATAACGTAATATAGTATTAGGATATAACGTATAACGTTGTGTGGTATTACGATATGACGTATAACGTAATATAGTATTAGGATATAACGTATAACGTTGTGTGGTATTACGATATGACGTATAACGTAATGTAGTATTAGGATATAACGTATAACGTTGTTTGGTATTACGATATGACGTATAACGTTATGTGGTGTTACGATATGACATATAACGTTATATAGTATTACGTTATAACGTATTAAGTTATGTGGTGTTACGATATGACGTATAACGTTATACAGAATTACGTTATAACGTATAACGTTATAACGTATAACCATATGACGTATAACGTAATGTAGTATTAGGATATAACGTATAACGTCATATAGCAATACTATATAACGTATAACGTTATGTGGTGCTAGGATATGACGTATAACGTTATATAGTATTAGGCTATAATGTATACCGTTATGTGGTATTACGATATAACGTATAACGATATGTGGGGTTACGATATGACGTATAACGTTATATAGTATTACGCTGTAGCGTATAACGTTATGTGGTGTTACGATATGACGTATAACGTAATATCGTATTACGTTATAACGTATAGCGTTATGTGGTACTACGACATAACGTATAACGTTATGTCGTGTTGCGATATGACGTATACCATTATAAGGTATTACGTTATA
>NW_025219969.1:592364-595277 GCF_014825855.1 Bombus pyrosoma | reverse complement strand
TACCCATGCAACTATTTCTTAGTTTTATTACTTATGTGTAGCTATAGTGAAAGTCTGGAATATGGTATTGGGGCTTTCGCAAACATTCCAAAAGGGTGGCCCCGATATCCTTCCATCTCCGACACGGCCATCCTGACAATCACCCGTCCTCAGGTGCATCTAAGATATTGTGCTTCCACAACATTAAACTCAATGCAACAGATATTATTTACCATTTAATTAGATGTTCCACATGATCCGAGGGTCCAGATCGACAACAATATTTTGTTCTGAGGTTTACCGAGCAAAGAAATCAGAGAGAACAAAAACCAGTAACATTTTACTTAGTATTCAAAGTGCTAGTTGTATCCTGTGGGTTATCAGTCCGATCATAATTACATGATGGGCCATTCTCGATTTCGTACCCAATTGAATCTCGCTTTCCACATCGCACGACCATACAGAGTTCCGCTACATTGTAGCTCCGAACACATGTGAAATCCATCACAAGGTCACATAGACCTTCCATCCCATGTTCGCCCCGATGCTCGAGTACTACAACACACGGCATTACAGAGCTTCACCACCTTGTCGCCTTGAAGCACGAGTGCTACACACACCGCCTCACTGAGCTTCACCATAGTGTCGTCCCGGAGCACGAGTGCTGCACACACAGCCTCACTAAGCTTCACCACATTGTCGCCTGGACGCACGAGTGCTACACACACGGCCTCACTGAGCTTCCCGTTGGGCGATATCGGTAGCCTTGCTCATATTTCATCACGATAATGTCTATGTGTATATGCTCGAATCGGCTTGCTAACTCTCCCAATGTTCCGACAGCAGCGGATACATGCCTGCTGACCTTACATTGCTGGCACGGGATACATTGCCGTGTCCAGTTTCGTCAATCCTTGTTTAGCGACTGCCAGACGAAACGCGTCGTCACCAGTTTCTGCGTGGCGCGTATCCCTGGATGAGAAAGCTCGTGTAACGAATTAAATACATTGTATCGCAGAGGTTTCGGAACATACGATCGCACGGTTTCACCAGATATATTGTAGTATATTTCTACATCTTGGTCGGGAAATCGTATCTTTTTTTAGTCGTAACGCGTGGCTAAAAAAGATACGATTGGTGGAGTTGACGATTCTGCAAAACTCGGTATCGTTTTCTTGCGCGGCTGCTAAAGTTCGATGGTCGAATGATTTCCCTATATCTTCGACGCGGGATAAAGTGTCGGCTACATTGTTATCTAGCCCCTTTATATACCGGATGTTTGTTGTAAATTGCCCGATATAGTCTAGGTATCGAAATTGTCGCGGCGAACACTCCTCTAGGTTCTGGTTAAACGCATATGTCAAGGGCTTGTGATCGGTATATATCGCGAAATTTCGGCCTTCCACGGCATGACGAAAGCGTTTTACCGCTGTGTACATCACGAGTAGTTCGCGGCCATACGCGCTATATTTTCTCTGCGCGGTGGTCAATGATTTCGTAGCGAACCCTAGTGGCTGCCATTCGTCGTTCGCGCGTTGTTGCAATACTGCACCCATTGCGTAGTCGGACACGTCTACAACGAGGCTGACGGGCGCGCCTTGTATCGGATGAGCTAGCGTCGTTGCGTCCGCCAGGGCACGTTTGCACTCGCTGAAACAGTTTTCGGCTTGTTCCGACCACTCGACGCGCGCGTTGCCATTTTTCGCACCTTTCAGCAGGTCGTTGAGCGGTTGAAGTATTTTCGCGGCCCTCGGTATGAAACGTCGGAAGAAGTAGAGGGAGGGACCTACGTAGCTGTTTAATGTCCGCGAGCTTCGGAACATTCACGACTGCTTCCACTCGCGAGTCTTCGTGTAGTCGCCAAGCAGGACGGACGCGTGCATGTCGCTCCGTAGTTTGGTGCTCGAAATCGTGGGAAAAATTAGTGTTTCGGGACAAAAAAGTGTCACAAAGTGATGCCCTAGTGCTCTAGTGCAAAAGTGTATAAAAAGTTTAGTGGAGTTCGTTTGTTAAAAGCGGAAAAACGCAAAAAGAAATCGGTTGTGTACGCCACGCGGAAGGCGGCCATATTGGGAAAGCGCCGCCATATTGGGGAAGCGCGCGCCGAGGACGCCGCCACGAGGTAGGCGGCCATACTGAGAAAGCGCCGCCATATTGGGGAAGCGCGCGCCGAGGACGCCGCCACGAGGAAGGCGGCCATACTGAGAAAGCGCCACCATATTGGGGAAGCGCGCGCCGATGACGTCGCCACGAGGGCAGTCGGCCATATTGGGGAAGCGTGCGCCGAGGACGCCGCCACGAGGGCAGTCGGCAAAACTACTCGGCAGAGCAGAGCGCAAGCTGTCGTACCGGCGGTGACAGAGAGTGGGAAGCGGGCACACCGACGGGGGCAGACAGTAAAAAAGAGCAGAAAGCGGACATACCGACGAGGGTAGACCGCCGCGCGCAACATTCAGAAAAAACATTTAGGACATTTAGGAACATTTAGAAATACAGTGGCCTAGCCGCGTGCGATAGAAGTGATACGTCACTGAACACAGATTCGTGCGGGAAAACAACACGCCGCCGGACTTAGCGTCCGGGTATTGTGATGTCAACACGGGGACAGACCCCCGCGACGGAAGCGAGGGTGGTCTTGCAGGCCCTAACAACCGATGAAATGGAGGAGGAAAGCCTCGAAATGAGGAAAAGGAAAAGGACAGAGGAGGGGGAAAAGGAAGAGAAACAGAGGGACTCACGACCGCCAATCGAGAAAACCCGGCCCGTACCCGACATTAGGGTACAAGCCGGTGAAATAGAAAACAATATGCTAGCCTTCTGCCTAGACCCTAGCAAGAAGGTGAGTAAGGATCAAACCGCGATAATCATGCGGTACTTTAAAGACATGAGGGGGATAGTGGAGGAACTCCTCCTCAAAAACAGTTACCTGGCCGG
>NW_025219969.1:590646-591864 GCF_014825855.1 Bombus pyrosoma | reverse complement strand
GGACCAACAGTTCTGCATATTCGAGGTTTAATATTCACCCGGACGTGCCTCCGCTGCTATTGGTGATTTGTCGACAATTCAATGCGCATAGGTCATATTTGCCGCCAAATAGAGAGCACGACATTCGGTTTGCGCTATGTCAAGCCTTATCAAGGTCAAATCCCGCAGTATTTGCACTTTCGCATATTCAAGCATGAATGTTCATTTGATCGTATCTCCGCTGCTCTTGTTGACGCGTTGATAATTCCATGAGCCTTATACTCCACATTTGCTGCAAAGTACAGCGGACATCCTCTTGTTTACGCTGTGAAAACTCCGGTCCTGGACAAATTCAATATAATTACATTTAAGCATATTCAAGTTTTAATATTCAATTGAACGTATTACCGCTGTTATTTTAGATTTGCCGACAAAACGGTCTGCCATATACTCCACATTTTCTGCCAAATACAGAGCACGGCATCCGGTTTGCACTATGTTAACTCTAGTCTAGGTCAAAACCAGCGTAGTTCCAGTTTTGCATATTCAAGTTTGAATATTCAGTTCAAGGTATCTCAGCCTCTATTGGTTATGTGTCGCTATTTTGTTGCGCTTTATGCTCTCTATATGCTGCCTAATACGGTACACGATATCCGATTTTAGCTATGTGAACTCCGGTCTAGGTTAAGACTAGCGTATTTCCAGGTTTGTATATACAAGCTTGTATATTCAATTCAACGTATCTCCGCTGCTATTGGTGATATGTCGATAATTCGATGCGCTTTACACTATACATTTGCTGCCAAATACAGAGCACAAAAATCGGTTTGCGCTACGTCAAATCTGGTCTAGGTTAAGACCAGCATATTTCCAGCTTTGTATATTTAGACAGCAATAATCAATTGAACGTTTCTCAGCTGATATTCGTCATATGTCGGCACCTCAATGCCCGTTACACTTCACATATGCTGCCAAATACTGAGCGCGACATCCGGTTTGCGGTATGCCAGCTCTGGTCTAGGTTCAGAGCAGCGTATTTCCAGTTTTGCATATTCAAGCTTGAATATTCATCTGAACGTATCCCCGCTGATATTGGTGATATGTCGATAATTCGATGCGCGCTATACACCTCATATGCTGCCAATACAGAGCGCGATATCCTGTTTGCGCTAAGTCAAGCCTGGTTTATGCCAAATCCCGCGTATTTGTACTTTTGCATATTCAGACTTCCATATTCAA
>NW_025219969.1:589067-590146 GCF_014825855.1 Bombus pyrosoma | reverse complement strand
GATGAATATTCAGGCTCTAATATGAAAAACTGGCAGTACACTCGTCTTAAACTAGACAAGAGTTGACGTAGCGCAAACCAGGTTTCGTGCGCTGTATTTGGCAGAATATGTGGAGTATAACGTGCATCGAATTATCGACATTTCACCAATAGCAGCGGAGATATCTTCAGATCAATATTAAAGCTTGAATTTGCAAAACTGGTAATACGCTCGTCTTAGCCTTCACAAGAGTGGACGTAGCGCTAACCGGATGTCGTGCTCTGTATTTGGCAGGATATGAGAAGTATATCGCGCATTGAATTGTAGACATCACCAATAGCAACGTAGTTATGTTCAGATGAACATTCAGGCTTGAATATGCAAAACTGAAAATACGCTGGTATTGACCTAGATCAGAGTTGACATAGCGCAAACCGGATGTCGTTCCACGTATTTGGCATCATCTGTGGAGTATAACGCGCTCAGAAATGTAGACATATCTCGAATAGCAGCAGAGATACGTTCTATTGAATATTCAAGCCTGAATATAAATTGATGCAACTGCGCTGGATTTCGCAGTGCCCAGATTTGTCGTAGCGCAAACCGGTTGTCGGGCTCTGTATTTGGCAGCATATGCGTGAATAACGCGCTTCGAATTATCGACATATCACCAATAGCAGCGAAGATATGTTCAGAGAATATTCAGGCTTGAATATACAAAACTGGAAATACGATCGTCTTTAATGTAGACCGGAGTTGACGTAGCGCAAACCGAATGTCGTGCTCTGTATTTGCAGCATATGTGGAGTATAACGCGCGTTCTAATGTCGACAGATGGCCAATAGCAGCTGAGGAAAACTCATTTGAGTGTTGAAGTCTGAATATGCAAAACTGGAAATACGCTGCTCTGAACCTAGACCAGAGTTGACATAGCGCAAACCGGATGTCGTGCACTGTATTTGGTAGCATATGTGGAGTATAACGCGCATTGAATTGTAGACATATCACCAATAGCAGCGTAGATATGTTCGATGAATATTCATGCTTGTATATACAAAACCGGAAATACGCTGGTCTCAACCTAGACCAGAGTTGACATA
>NW_025219969.1:587540-588567 GCF_014825855.1 Bombus pyrosoma | reverse complement strand
ATCTGAACGTATATTCGCTGCTATTGGTATTATGTCGACAATTCAATTTGCGGCATACTTCACATATACTGCCTAATACGGAGCAGGACATCCGGTTTGCGGTACGTCAACTCTTGTCTAGGTTGAGACCTGCGTATTTCCAGTTTTACATATTCAATTATGAATATTCATATGAACGTATCTCCGCTGCTATTGGTGAGATGTCCATAATTCGGTGCGCGTTATACACCACATGCGCTGCTAAATACAGGGCATGACATCCTGTTTGTCCTACCTTAACCGTCGGCGCTATCAAATCCAGCGTACTTGCAGTTTTGCATATTCGGTCTACAATATACAATTCAATGCATCTCCCCTGCTATTGGTGATATATCGATAATTCCACGCGCGTTATACTTCACATTTGCAGCCAAATACAGCGCTCAACCTGCTCTTTACGCTGTGTCAACTCCGATTCGGGTCAAATCCAATGTATTTACTGTTCTGCTTAGTCATGCTTGACTATTACGTTGAAGGTATCTCCGCTGATACTGGTGATATGTGGATAATTCGATGCGCGTTATACTCCCCATATGTTGCATAATACGGAGCACGACCTCCGGTTTGCGCTACGTCAACTCCGGTCTAGGTCAAATACAGAGTATTTGCAGTTTTGCACATTCTGTCCTAAATATTCAAATCAAGGTATCTCCGCCTCTCTTGAAGATATGTCGACAATTAGATGCGCCTTATACGTCACATTTGCTGTAAAGTACACCGCACATACCCTTGTTTACGCTGTGAAAACTCTGGCCCTGCACAAATCCAATGCAATTACATTTAAGCATATTCAAGCTTTAAAGTTCAGTTGAACGTATTACCGCTGTTATTTTAGATTTGGCGACAAATCGATGTGCCATATACTCCACATTTGCTGCCAAATACAGAGCACGACATCCGGTTTGCACTATTTTAACCCTAGTCTAGGTCAAAACCGGCGTAGCTCCAGTTTTGCATATTCAAGTTTGAATATTCAATTCAATGTATC
>NW_025219969.1:586003-587040 GCF_014825855.1 Bombus pyrosoma | reverse complement strand
TGAAGACATATGTCGAATAATAGCGGCGATACTTTGTATTGAATATTCAAGCCTGAATATGCAAAGCTGCAAATGCGCTGGATTTCGCGCTGCCCAGATTTGCCGTAGCGCAAACCGGATGTCGTGCTCTGTATTTTCAGGATATGTGAAGTATAACGCGCATTGCATTGTCGACATATCACCAATAGCAGCGGAGATATGTTCGGATGAATATTCATGATTGAATATGCAAAACTGAAACTGGCTGTTCTGGACCTAGACCAGAGTTGACATAGCGCAAACCGGATGCCGTTCCACGTATTTCGCAGCATATATGGAATATAACGCGCACAGGGTTGAAGACATATCTCAGATAGCAGCGGAGATGCGTTCAGATGAATATTCATGCTTGAATATGGAAAACTGGAAATACGCTGGGCTTAACCTAGACCAGAGTTGACATAGCGCAAACTGGATGGCGTACCACGTATTTGGCTGCATATGTGGAGTATAACGCGCATCGAATTATCGACATATCACCAATAGCAGCGGAGATATGTTCAGATGAATATTCATGATTGAATATGCAAAACTGAAACTACTCTGGTCTTGACCTACACCAGAATTGACATAGCGCAAACCGGATGTCGTGCTATATGTTTGGCAGCATTTGCGAAGTAACACGCGCATCGAGTTATCGACATATCACGAATAGCAGCGGAGATACGTTCGGATGAATATACAAGCTTGTATATACAGAACGAAATATGCTGGTCTCAACCTAGACCAGAGTTGACATAGCCCAAACCGGATGTCGTGCTCCATATTTGGTAACAAATGGAGGGCATAAAGCGCATCAAATTATCGACATATCACCAATAGCTGCTGAGATACCTTGAATTAAATATTCAAACTTGAATATGCAAAACTGGAAATACGCTGGTCTTGACCTAGACCGGAGTTAGCAGAGTGCAAACCGGATGTCGTGTTCTGTATTTGGCAGCAAATGTGTAATGTAAAGCGTATCGAACTATCGACATATCACCAATAGCAGCGGA
>NW_025219969.1:584460-585503 GCF_014825855.1 Bombus pyrosoma | reverse complement strand
GGTCAAGACCAGCGTAGTACCAGTTTTGCATATTCAGACTTCAATATACGATTGAACGTTTCTCTGTTGCTATTGGTCATATGTCGGCATTTCGATGCGCCTTATATTTCACATTTCCTGCCAAATACAGAGCACGACATCCGGTTTGCGCTTCGTAAACTCTGTTCTAGGTCAAGACCAGCGTAGTTCCAGTTTTGCACATTCAAGTTTGAATATTCAGTTCAAGGTATCTCAGCCTCTATTGGTTATATGCCGCTAATTTGACGCGCTTTATGCTCTCCATATGCTGCGTAATACCGAACACGATATCCGATTTTAGCTATGTGTACTCCGGTCTAGGTTAAGACCAGCGTATTTCCAGGTTTGTATATACAAGCTTGTATATTCAGCCGAAGGTACCTTCGCTGCTTTTGGTAATATGTCGATAGTTCTATGTGCGTTATACACCACATACGTTGCCAAACAGTGGGCATGACATCCTGTCTGTCCTATCTTAAACTTCGGCGAGACCAAATCCAGCGCATTTGCAGTTTTGCATATTCGAGATACAATATTCAATTCAACGTATCTCCGCTGCTATTGGTGATATGTCGATAATTTGATGCGCTTTATGCTCTCCATTTCTTACCGATTGCAGAGCATGACATCCAGTTTGTGCTGCGTCAACTCTGGTCAAAGTCAAGACCAGCATATTTAGAGTTTTGCATATTCAAACATAGATATTGATCTATGTATCTTCGCTGCTGTTCGAGATATGTCTTTAACCCCATGCGCGGTATACTCCATATATGCTGCGAAATACGTGGAATGACACCCAGGTTGCACTATGTCAAATCCAGTCCAAGTTAAGACCAGCGTAGTTTCAGTTTTGCATATTCAATCATGAGTATTCATCTGAACATATCTCCGCTGCTATTGGTGATATGCCCATAATTCGATGCGCGTCATACTCCACATATGTTGCCAAATACGTGGTACGACATCCGGCTTGCGCTATGTAAACTCTAGGCTCTGCAAAATTCTGCGTAGATGCACTTTTGCCT
>NW_025219969.1:582515-583960 GCF_014825855.1 Bombus pyrosoma | reverse complement strand
TACCGTAATGCTACATAACGTTATACGTTATAACGTAATACTATATAACGTTATACGTTATAACGTAATGCTATATAACGTGATACGTTATATCCTAAAGCTACATAATGTTATACGTTATATCATAATGCTACATAACGTTATACGTGATACCGTAATGCTACATAACGTTATACGTTATAACGTAATACTATGTAACATTATACGTTATACCGTAATGCTACATAACGTTATACGTTATAACGTACTGCTATGTAACGTTATACGTTATATCATAATGCTACATAACGTTATACGTTATACCGTAATGCTACATAACGTTATACGTTATAACGTAATACTATATAACGTTATACGTTATAACGTAATGCTATTCAACGTGATACGTTATATCCTAATGCTACATAATGTTAAACGTTATACCGTAATGCTACATAACGTTATACGTTATAACTTAATACTATATAACGTTGTACGTTATATCATAATGCTACATAACGTTATACGTTATACCGTAATGCTACATAACGTTATTAGTTATATCCTAATACTACATAACGTAATACTATATAACGTTATACGTTATACCGTAATGCTATATAACGTTATTAGTTGTAACGTAATACTACATGACGTCATACGTTATAACGTAACACTATATAACGTTACACGTTATAGCGTATTGCTACATAACGTTATACGTTATATTATAATGCTACATAACGTTATACGTGATACCGTAATGCTACATAACGTTATACGTTATACCGTAATGCTACATAACGTTTTACGTTATAACGTAGTACTGTATAACGTTATACGTTATTTCATAATGCTACATATCGTTATACGTTATAACGTAATACTATATAACGATGTACGTTATAACGTAATACTATATAGCGTTATACGTTATAATGTAATGCTATATAACGTTATACGTTTTATCATAGTGCTACATAATGTTATACGTTATACCGTAATGCTACATAACGTTATACGTTATACCGTAATGCTACATAACGTTGTACGTTATAACGTAGTACTGTATAACGTTATACGTTATTTCATAATGCTACATAACGTTATACGTTATACCGTAATGCTACATAACGTTATACGTTATAACGTAATACTATATAACGTTATACGTTATAACGTAATGCTATATAACGTGATACGTTATATCCTAATGCTACATAATGTTATACGTTATACCGTACTGCTACATAACGTTATTAGTTATAACGTAATACTGTATAACGTTATACGTTATAACGTAATGCTATTGTAACGTTATGCGTTATAACGTACTGCTATATAACGTGATACGTTATATCCTAATGCTACATAATGTTTTACGTTATACGGTAATGCTACATAACGTTATACGTTATAACGTAGTACTATATAACGTTATACGTTATACCGTAATGCTACATAAC
>NW_025219969.1:580377-582015 GCF_014825855.1 Bombus pyrosoma | reverse complement strand
ATTGTGTACAACCTGCAATTACGCTGGATTTGACCGTGCTCAGATTTGACAGAGTGCACACCGTATTTCGCACCATCTGGGGAGTATGAAACACATCGAATTACCGCATATCACCAATATCAGCTTGGATACGTTCAGATGAATATTCAAGCTTGAATATGCAAAGCTGGAAATACCATGCTCTGAACCTAGACCAGAGTTAACATAGCGCAAAACGGATATCGTACCTCGTATTTGGTAGCATATATGGAGTATAACGCGCGCAGGGTTGAAGACATATCTCGGATAGCTGAGGAGATACGTTTAGATGAATATTCATGCTTGAATATGGAAAACTGAAACTACGCTGGTCCTCACCTAGACCAGAGTTGACATAGCGCAAACCAGATGTCGCTCCACGTATTTGGCAGTATAAGTGGAGTATAACTCGCATTCTGACGCCGACATATGACCAATAGCAGCTGATCAACATTCATTTGAATATTGAAGTCTGAATATGCAAAAGTACAAATACGCGGGATTTGACCTAGACAAGGCCTAAACTAGCGCAAACCGGCGACCGTGCTCCGTTTTGGCAGCATTTGTGAAGTATCACACGCATCATATGCCAACATATCACTAATAGCAGGGGATACATGATCAATAGAATATTGTAGCATGAATATGCAAAACTGCATGTACACAGGATTTAACCTAAACCAAAGTTGTCACGGCGCAGACCGGATGTCGTGCTCCGTATTTGGCGGCAAATGTGGCCTATAATACGCATCGAATTATCGACATATCACCAATAGCAGTGGTGATATGTTCAGATGAATACTCATGATTGAATATGCAAAACTGGAAATACGCTGCTCTGAACCTTGACCAGAGTTGTCATAACTCAAACCGGATGTCGCGCTCAGTATTTGGCAGCATATGTGGAGTATAGCGCGCTCAGAATTGTAGACATATCTCGGATAGCAGCGGAGATACGTTCTATTGAATGTTCAAGCCTGAATATGCAAAGCTGCAACTGCGCTGGAATTCGCAATGCCCAGATTTGCCGTAGCGCAAAGCGAATGTCGTGCTCTGTATTTGGCAGCATATGTGGTGTATAACGCGCATCGAATTATAGACATATCTCGAATCGCAACAAATACACGATCAATTGAATATTGAAGCATGAATATGCAATAATGCAAATACGCTGAATTTCGCAATGCCCAGAGCTGACATAGCGCAAACCGTATGTCGTGCTCTGTATTTGGCAGCAAATGTGGAGTGTATGGCACATCTATTTGTCGGCAAATCTAAAATAGCAGCGGTAATACGTTCAATTGAATATTAAAGCTTGAATATGCTTAACTGTAATTGCATTGGATTTGTCCGGGACCAGAGATTTCACAGCGTAAGCAAGAGGATGTGCTGTGTACTTTGCAGCAAATGTGACTCATAAGGCGTATCGAATTATCGACATATCACCAATAGCAGCGGAGATACGTTGAATTGAATATTGAATCACGAATATTCAAAACTGCAAATACGCTGGATTTGATAGCGCCGAAGGTTAAGGTAGTTCAGACAGGATGTCATGCCCTCTATTTGGCAACGTATGTGGTGTATAACGCGCATCGAATTATC
Organism: Bombus pyrosoma; assembly: GCF_014825855.1. NCBI lineage: Eukaryota > Metazoa > Arthropoda > Insecta > Hymenoptera > Apidae > Bombus > Bombus pyrosoma. Next base: position 580,392 of record NW_025219969.1, on the reverse strand, counting down.
GGCATATCACCAATA
>NW_025219969.1:578331-579877 GCF_014825855.1 Bombus pyrosoma | reverse complement strand
CTAGAAATTCGCTGCTCTTGACCTAGACCAGACTTGACGTAGCGAAATCCGAATGTCGTGCTCTCTATTTGGCAGCATATATGGAGTATAACGAGCACCGAATTATCGACATATCACCAATATCAGCGGAGATACTTTCAGATAAATATTGGAGCTTGAGTATACTAAACTGGAAATACGATCGTCTTTACTTAGACCACAGTTGTCGTAGCTCAAACCGGATGTCGTGCTCTGTGTTTGGCAGCATTTATGAAGTATCTAGCGCATCGAAATGCCAACATATCTCCAATAGCATGGGATACATGATCAATTGTATATTGTAGCATGAATATGCAAAACTGCAAGTACACAGGATTTAACCAAGACCAAGGTTGTCATGGCGCAGACCGGATGTCGTGCTCTGTATTTGGCGGCAACTGTGGCCCATAGTGCGCATTGTATTGTAGACATATCACCAATAGTAGCGAAGGTACGTCCAGATGAATATTCAAGCTTGAATATGCAAAACTGGTATTACGCTGGTCTTAAACCATACCAGAGTTGACGTAGCGCAAACCGGCAGTCGCCCTCTGTATTTGGCAGCAAAAGTGGCCTATAACGCGCATTGAATTGTCGACATATCACCAATAGTGTCGGAGGTACGTCCAGATGAATATTAAAACTTTAACATGCAAAACTGATAATACCCTGTTCTTAACCCTGACCAGAGTTGACGTAGCGCAAACCGGATGCCATTCGGCGTATTTCGCAGCATGTCGGGAGTGAAAATCGCATCGAATTGTCAACATAACAATAATAGCAGCAGAGATACATTCAGATGAATATTCATACCTGAATATGTAAAACCGGAAGTACGCTGATCTTGACCTAGGACCGAGTTGACGTAGCGAAAACAAGATGTCGTTCCGCTTACTTGGCAGCATGTGTGGAGTATGACGCGCTCAGAATTGTAGACATACCTCGAATAGCAGCGGTGATACGCTCTATTGAATATTCAAGCCTGAATATGCAATGCTGCAACTGCGCTGGATCTCGCACTGCCCAGATTTGACATAGCGTAAACTGGATGTCGTACCACGTATTTGGCAGCATATATAGAGTATAACGCACTCAGAATTGTAGACATACCTCCAATAGCAGCGGAGATACGTTCAGATGAATATTCATGATTGAATATGCAAAACTGGACATACGCTGATCTTGACCTAGACCAGAGTTGGCGTATGGCAAAGAGGATGTCGATCCACGTATTTCGCAGCATGTCGGGAGGGTAAATCGCATAGAATTATCAACATAACAATAATATCAGCGGAGATACGTTCAGATGAATATTCAAACTTCAATATGCAAAACTGGAAATACGATCGTCTTTACCTAGACCAGAGTTGATGTAGCGGAAGCCGGATGTCGTTCCACGTATTTTGCAGCGTATGTGGAGTATAAAGCGCACAGATTTGTAGACATATCTCGAATAGCAGTGGAGATACGTTCAATTGAATATTTCAGCACGTATATGCAAAACAGCAACCACGCTGGTCTGGAAATA
>NW_025219969.1:576697-577831 GCF_014825855.1 Bombus pyrosoma | reverse complement strand
TCATTTGAGTGTTGAGGTCTGAATATGCAAAACAGCAACTACGCTGGTCTGGACCTAGACCAGAGTTGACATAGCGCAAACCGGATGTCGTGCACTGTATTTGGTAGCATGTGTGGAGTATAACGCGCATCGAGTATACCACATATCACCAGTATCAGCAGAGATACCTTCAATGAAATAGTCAAGCCTGAATAAGCGGGACAGTAATTACATTGGATTTGACCCGAATAGGAGCTGACACAGCGAAAAGAGCAGGTTGAGCGCTGCATTTGGCTGCAAATGTGAAGTATAACGCGCATCGAATTATCGACATATCACCAATATCAGCGGGAATACGTTCAGATGAGTACTGAAGACCGAATGTGCAAAAGTGCAAATACACAGTATTAGACCTATATCAGGCTGCACATAGCGCTAAGTGGATGTCGTGCTCTGTACTTGTTAGCATATGAGCTGTATAACGCGCATCGAATTATCGGCATAACACCAATAGCAGCGGAGATACGTTCAGATGAACATTCATGCTTGAATATGCAATACTGGAAATACGTTGGTCTTAACCTAGACCGGAGTTGACGTAGCGCAAACCGGATGTCGTACCACGTATTTGGCAGCATATGTGGCGTATATACGCGCTCAGAATCGTAGACATGTCACGAATAGCAGCGGAGATACGTTCAGATCAATATTCATGCTTGAAAATGCAAAACTGCAATTACGCTGGACTTGACCTAGACCAGAGTTGACGTAGGGCAAACAGGATGTCGCTCCACGTATTTCGCAGCATATCGGGACTGTAAATCGCATCGAATTATCAACATATCAACAATAGCTGCGGAGATACGTTCAGATGAATATTCAGGCTTGAATATGCAAAACTGAAAATACGCTCGTCCTTAACTAGACAAGAGTTGCCGTAGCGCTAACGGCATGTAGCGCTCTCTATTTGGCAGCAAATGTGAAATATAACGCGCATTGAATTGTCGTTATATCACCAATAGCAGCGGAGATACGTTCAGATGAATATTCATGCCTGAATATGCAAAACTGGAAATATGCTGGTCTGAGCCTTGAACAGAGTTGACGTAGCGCAAGCCGGATGTCGCGCCCAGTATTTGGTAGCATATGTGAAGT
>NW_025219969.1:574711-576197 GCF_014825855.1 Bombus pyrosoma | reverse complement strand
TATACGTTATATCGTAATACTACATAACGTTATACGTTATATCGTTATACTATATAGCGTTATACGTCTTATCGTTATACTACATAACGTTATACGCTATAACGTAATAGTACATAACGTTATACGTTATAACATAATAGTACATAACGTTATACGATATAACACAACAGAACATAACGTTATATGTTATAACCTAATGCTACATAACGTTATACGTTATATCGTAATACTACACAACGTTATACGTTATAACACAATAGTACATAACGTTATACGTTGTAATATAATTCTACATAACGTTATACGTTATATCGTAATACTACATAACGTTAAACGTTATATCGTTATACTACGTAGCGTCATACGTTTTGTCGTTATACTACATAACGTTATACGCTATAACGTAATAGTCCATAACGTTATACGTTATAACATAATAGAACATAACGTTATACGTTATAACCTAATGCTACATAACGTTATACGTTATATCGTAATACTACACAACGTTATACGTTATAACACAATAGTACATAACGTTATACGTTATAATATAATTCTACATAACGTTATACGTTATATCGTAATACTACACAACGTTATACGTTATAACACAATAGTACATAACGTTATACGTTATAATATAATTCTACATAACGTTATACGTTATATCGTAATACTACATAACGTTAAACGTTATATCGTTATACTACGTAGCGTCATACGTTTTGTCGTTATACTACATAACGTTATACGTTATAACACAATAGTAGATAACATTATACGTTACAACCTAATGCTACGAAACGTTATACGTTATATCGTAATACTATATAACGTTATACGTTATATCGTTATACTATATAGCGTTATACGTTATATCGTGATACTACATAACGTTATACGTTATAACGTAATAGTACATAACGTTATACTTTATAACATAATAGTACATAACGTTATACGTTATAACCTAATGCTACATAACGTTATACGTTATATCGTAATACTACATAACGTTATACGTTATAACACAATAGTACATAACGTTATACGTTATAACCTAATGCTACATTACGTTATACGATATATCGTAATACTACATAACGTTATACGTTATATCGTGATATTATATAACGTTATACGTTATAACATAATAGTACATAACGTTATACGTTATAACACAACAGTACATAACGTTATATGTTATAACCAAATGCTACATAACGTTATACGTTATATCGTAATACTACACAACGTTACACGTTATAACACAATAGTACATATCGTTATACGTTATAACCTAATGCTACATAACGTTATACGTTATATCGTAATACTACATAACGTTAAACGTTATATCGTTGTACTACATAGCGTCATACGCTTTATCGTTATACTACATAACGTTATACGCTATAACGTAATAGTACATAACGTTATACGTTATAACATAATAGTACATAACGTTATACGTTATAACATA
>NW_025219969.1:573197-574211 GCF_014825855.1 Bombus pyrosoma | reverse complement strand
CTTGACCTAGGACCGAGTTGACGTAGCGAAAACAAGATGTCGTTCCACGTATTTGGCAGCATATGTGGAGTATAACGCGCTCAGAATTGTACAAATACCTCGAATAGCAGCAGCCATACGTTCTATTGAATATTCAAGCCTGAATTTGCAAAGCTATAACAGCGCTGGATTTCGCACTGCCCAGATTTGACATAGCGCAAACCGAGTGTCATACCACGTATTTGGTAGCATATATGGAGTCTAACGCGCTCAGAATTGTACAAATACCTCGAATAGCAGCGGCCATACGTTGTATTGAATATTCAACCCTGAATATGCAACGCTGCAACTGCGCTGGATTTCGCAATGCCCAGATTTGACGTAGCGCAAACTTAATGTCGGGCTCTGTATTTGGCAGCATATGGGGATAACAACGCGCATCGAATTATCGACATATCCCCAATAGCAGCGGAGATATGTTCAGATGAATATTCAGGCTTGAATATTCAAAAATGGAAACACGCTCGTCTTAACCTTCACAAGAGTTGGCGTAACGCAAACCAGATATCGTGCTCTGTATTTGGCAGCATATGGGGTGTATAGCGCGCATCGAATTATAGACATATATCGAATCGCAACAAATACACAAACAATTGAATATTGAAGCACGAATATGCAAAGTGCAAACTACGCAGAATTTTGCAGAGCCTAGATTTGACATAGCACAAACCGGACGTCGGGCTCTGTATTTGGCAGCATATGCGGTGAATAACGCGCATCGAGCTATCGAGATATCACCAATAGCAGTGGAGATAAGTACAGATGAATATTCAGGATTGAATATGAAAAACTGGCAGTACACTCGTCTTAACCTAGACAAGACTTGACGTAGCGCAAACCGGATGTCGTTCCACGTATTTGGCAGCATATGTCAAGTATAACGCGCTCAGAATTGTAGACATATCAGCAATAGCAGCGTAGATATGTTCAGATGAATATTCATGCTTGAATATGCAAAACTGGAAATTCGCTGGT
>NW_025219969.1:571689-572697 GCF_014825855.1 Bombus pyrosoma | reverse complement strand
GTTGTGCTCTGTATTTGGCAGCAAATGAGTAGTGTAAAGCGGATCGAATTATCTGCATATCACCAATAGCAGCAGAGATACTTTCAGATGAATATTCAAGCTTGAATATGCAAAACTGGAAATACGATGGTCTTTACCTGGGACAGAGTTGACGTAGCGGAAGCCGGATGTCGTTCCTCGTATTTCGCAGCGTATGTGGCGTATAAGGCGCATTCTGACGCCGACATATGACCAATAGCAGCTGATGAACATTCATTTGAATAGTGAAGTCTGAATATGCAATAGCACAAATACGCGGGATTTGACCTAAACCAGGCCTGACTGTGCACAATCCGCATACCGTGCTCTGTGTTGGCAGCATTTTTGAAGTATCACGTGCACTGAATTGTCGACCTATTACCAATAGTAGCAGAGGTACGTCCAGATGGATATTAAAGCTTTAATATGCCAAACTGGTAATTCGCTGGACTTAACTCTGACCACAGTTGACGAAGCGCAGCCCGGATGTCGTGCTCTGTATTTGGCGGCAATTGTGGCCTGTAATGCGCATTGTATTGTGGTCGTATCACCAATAGTAGCGGAGGTACGTCCAGATGAATTTTCAAGCTTGAGTATGCCAAACTGGTAATCCGCTGGTCTTAAAACATACCATAGTTGACGTAGCTCAAACCGAATGTCGTGCACTGTATTTGCAGCATATGTGGAGTATAACGAGCGTTCTACTGCCGACAGATGCCCAATAGCAGCTGAGGAACACTCATTTGAGTGTTGAAGCCTGAATATGCAAAACAGCAACTACGCAGGTCTGTACCTAGACCAGAGTTGACATAGCGCAAACAGGATGTCGTGCACTGTATTTGGTAGCATATGTGGAGTATAACGCGCATCGGATAAACCACATATCACCAGTAGCAGCAGAGAGACCTTCAATGGAATAGTCAAGCCTGAATAAGCGGAACAGTAATTACATTGGATTTGACCCGAATAGGAGCTGACACAGCGAAAAGA
>NW_025219969.1:569903-571189 GCF_014825855.1 Bombus pyrosoma | reverse complement strand
TATGCATAAGTGGAAATACGCTGGTCTTGACCAAGACCAGAGTTGATATAGCGCAAACCGGATGTCGTATCACGTATTTGGCGGCATATGTGGAGTATAACACGCATCGAATTATCGACATATCACCAATAGCAGCGGAGATATGTTCAGATGAATTTTCAAGCATGAATATGGAAAACGTGAAATGCGCTGGTCTTAACCTAGACCAGATTTGACGTAGCGCAAACCGGAATTCGCGCTCTGTATTTGGCAGCATTTGTGAAGTATCACGCGCATCGAAATGCCAACATATTACCAATAGCAGGAGGTACATGATCAATTGAATATTGTAGCATGAATATGCGAAACTGCAGATACACAGGATTTGACCTAGACCAAAGTTGTCATTGCGCAGACCGGATGTCGTGCTCTCTATTTGCAGCATATGGGGTGTATAACGCGCATCGAGTTAGCGACATATCACCAATAACAGCGGAGATACGTTGAGTTGAATATTGGAACCCTAATATGCAAAGCTGCAAATACGCTGGATTTGATAGCGCCGAAGGTTAAGGTAGGACAAACAGGATTTCATGCCCTTTATTAGACAGCGTATGTGGTGTATAACGCGCATAGAATTGTCGACATATCACTAATGACAACGGGGATACGTCCAGATGAATATACAAACTTGAATATACAAAACTGCAAATACGATGGGTTTGGCATTTCCCAGAGTTGATATAGCTCAAACCGGATGTTGTGGTTTGTATTTCGCAGCATATGTGGTGTATAACGCGCATCGAATTATCGACATATCACCAACAGCGGCAGAGATACCTTGAATTGAATATTCAAACTTGAATATGCAAAACTGGAACTACGCTGCTTTTGACCTAGACCGGAGTTGACGTAGCGCAAACCGGATGTCGTTCTCCGTATTGAGCAGCATGTGGGGTTAGGTATAACGTGCATCGAAATGCCGAGATATGGCCTATAACAGCTGAGAAACGTCCAATTCAATATTCAAGCTTAAACATTGCAAAACTGGAAATTCGCTGGTCTTGAGCTAGGACCGAGTTGACGTAGCGAAAACAGGATGTCGCTCCACGTATTTGGCAGCAAGTCGGGAGTGTAAATCGCGGCAAATTATCACCATATCGCCAATAGCAGCGGAGATACGTTCATATGAATATTGAAGCCCGAATGTGCAGTACTGGAAATACGTAGGGTTTGGCAGAGGTCAGATTGGACACAGTGCAAACCGGATGTCGTTCCACGTATTTCGCAGCATGCCGGAAGTGAAA
>NW_025219969.1:568273-569403 GCF_014825855.1 Bombus pyrosoma | reverse complement strand
ACTCAAGTGTGAATATTCATCTTAACGTATCTGCGCAGCTATTATTGTTATGTTGATATTTCGATGCGATTTTCACTCCCGACATGCTGCAAAATTCGTGGGACTACATCGTATTTACGCTAGGTCAACCCTCTCCTAGGTCAATACCAGCGAATTTCCAGTTTTGCATATTCAAGCATGAATATTCATCTGAACATATATCCGCTCATATCCGAGATATGGCTTAAACCCTGTGCGCGTTATATTCCATATATACTGCGAAATACGTGGTACGACATCTGGTTTGCGGTATGTCAACTCTGGTCTAGGTCAAGACCAGGGTACATTCAGTTTTGCATATTCTATCTTGATTATTCATCTGAACGTATCTCCGCTAATATTGGTGATATGTCGGCAATACAATGCGCGATATACTTCACATATCCAGCCAAATACAGAGCATGACATCCGGTTTGCGCTACGGCAACTCTTGTCAAGGTTAAGACGAGCGTGTTTCCAGTTTTGCATATTCAAGCCTGAATATTCATCTGAACATATCTCCGCTGCTATTGGTGATATGCCGATAATTCGATGCGCATTATACACCACATACATTGCCAAATAGAGTGCATGACATCCTGTTTGTCCTACCATAACCTTCGGTGCTATCAAAACCAGCGTATTTCCAGTTTTGTATATTCAAGTTTGAATATTCAATTCAAGGTATCTCAGACTCTATTGGTGATATGACGACAATTCAATGCGCGTCATACTTCATATATGCTGCCTAATACTGCATGCGACATCCGGTTTGCGATATGTCAATTCTGTTCAAGGCTCAGAGCAGCGTATTTCCAGTTTTGCATATTCAGGCATGAATATCCATCTGAACGTATCTCCGCTGCTATTGGTGATATAACGACAATTCAATGCGCGTTATATTTCACATTTGGCCGCAAATACAGAGCACGACATTCGGTTTGCGCTATGACAACTTTGGTCTAGGTCAAATCCTGTGTATTTGCAGTTTTGCATATTCATGCTATAATATTCAATTGATGATGTACATGCTGCTATTGGTAATATGTTGGCATTTCGATGCGCGTAACACTTCACAAATGCTGCCAAATACAGAGCGCGACTTCCGGTTT
>NW_025219969.1:564863-567773 GCF_014825855.1 Bombus pyrosoma | reverse complement strand
GAATATTCATGCTTGAATATGCATAAGTGGAAATACACTGGTCTTGACCTAGACCAGAGTTGGCATACCGCAAGCCAGATGTCGCTCCACGTATTTGGCAGCATAAGTGGAGTATAACGCGCATTCTGACGCCGACAGATGACCAATAGCAGCTGATGAACATTCATTTGAATATTGAAGTCTGAATATGCAATAGTACAAATACGCGGGATTTGACCTAAACCAGGCCTGACTTAGCGCAAACCAGATACCGTGCTCTGTATTGGCAACATATGAGTTGTATAACGCGCATCGAATTATCGACATATCACCAATAGCAGCGGAGATACGTTCGGATGAATATACAAGCTTTTATATATAATACTGAAAATTAGCTGGTCTTAACCTAGACCGGAGTTGACGTAGCGCAAACCGAATGCCGTGCTCTGTATTTGCAGCATATGTGCAGTATAACGCGCGTTCTAATGTCGAGAGATGGCCGAGAGCAGCTGAGGAACACTCATTTGAGTGTTGAAGTCTGAATATGCAAAACTGGAAATACGCTGCTCTGAACCTAGATCAGAGTTGACATAGCGCAAACCGGATGTCGTGCACTGTATTTGGTAGCGTATGTGGAGTATAACGCGCATCGAATTTTCTGTATATCACCGATATCAGCGATGATACGTACATATGAATATTCAAGCTTGAATATGCATAAGTGGAAATACGCTGGTCTTGACCAAGACCAGATTTGACATAGCGCAAACCGGATGTCGTATCACGTATTTGACGGCATATGTGGAGTATAACACGCATCGAATTATCGACATATCACCAATAGCAGCGGAGATATATTCAGATGAATACTCATGTTTGAATATGCAAAACTGAAACTACGCTGGTCTTGACCTGGACCGGAGATGGCATAGCGCAAACTGGATGTCATTCCACGTATTTCGCAGCATATATGGAGTACACCGCGCATGGGGTGGAAGACATATCTCGAATAGCAGCGGAAATAGGTTCAGATGAATATTCATGCTTGAATATGCAAAAGTGGAAATACGCTGCTCTTGACCTAGACCAGAGTTGGCGTAGCGCAAACCAGATGTCGTGCTCTGTATTTGGCAGGATATGTGGTGTATAACGCGCGTCGAATTACCGACATATCACCAATAGCAGCGGAGATACGTTGAGTTGAATATTGAAACCCTAATATGCAAAGCTGCAAATACGCTGGATTTGATAGCCCCGAAGGTTAAAATAGGACAAACAGGATGTCATGCACTCTATTTGGCAACGTATGTGGTGTATAACGCGCATCGAATTATCGGCATATCACCAATAGCAGCGGAGATACGTTGTGTTGAATATTGAAACCCTAATATGCAAAGCTGCAAATACGCTGGATCTGATAGCGCCGAAGGTTAATGTAGGACAAACAGGATGTCATGCACTCTATTTGGCAACGTATGTGGTGTATAACGCGCATCAAATTATCGGCATATCACCGATATCAGCGATGATACGTTCATATGAATATTCAAGCTTGAATATGCATGAGTGGAAATACGCTGGTCCTGACCAAGACCAGATTTGACATAGCGCAAACCGGATGTCGTATCACGTATTTGGCGGCATATGTGGAGTATAACACGCATCGAATTATCGACATATCACCAATATTAGCGTAGATACGTTCAGATGAATATTCATGCTTGAATATGCATAACTGAAAATACGCTGGTCTTGACCTGGACCAGAGTTGACATAGCACAAACTGGATGTCATTCCACATATTTGGCAGAATGTCGAGAGTGTAAATCGCGCAAAATTATCAATATACCGCCAATAGCAGCGGAGAAACGTTCATACGCATATTGAAGCTCGAATGTGCATTACTGGAAATACGCAGGATTTGGGAGTGGTCAGATTTGACACAGCGCAAACCGTAAGTCGCTCCACGTATTTCGCATCATATGGGGAGTATGAAGCGCATCAAATTATCCGCATATCACCGATATCAGCGATGATACGTTCATATGAATATTCAAGCTTGAATTTGCATAAGTGGAAATACGCTGATCTTGACCGAGACCAGAGTTGACATAGCGCAAACCGGATGTCGTATCACGTATTTGGCGGCATATGTGGAGTATAACACGTATCGAATTATCGACATATCACCAATAGCAGCGGAGATATGTTCAGATGAATACTCATGATTGAATATACAAAACTGAAAATACGCTGGTCTTGACCTGGACCAGAGTTGACATAGCGCAAACTGGATGTCATTCCTCGTATTTGGCGGCATATGTGGAGTATAACACGCATGGAATTATCGACATATCACCAATAGCAGCGGAGATATGTACAGATGAATACTCATGATTGAATATACAAAACTGAAACAACGCTGGTCTTGACCTGGACCAGAGTTGACGTAGCGCAAACCAGATGTCGTGCTCTGTATTTGGCAGCATATGTGAGGTATAACGCGCATTGAAATGCCGACATATGACGAATAGCAGCTGAGATATGTCCTATTGAATGTTGCAGCCTGAATATGCAAAAGTGCAAATACACAGAAATTGACCTACACCAGATTTGACATAGCGCAAACCGAATGTCGTGCTCTGTGTTTGGCAGCATATGGGGTGTGTAACGCGCATAGAATTATAGACATATCTCGAATCGCAACAAATACACAATCAATAGAATATTGAAGCATGAATAGGCAAAAGTACAACTACGCTGGATTTCGCAATGCTCAGATTTGCCGTAGCGCAAACCGAATGTCGTGCTCTGTATTTGGCAGCATATGGGGTGTATAACGCGCATAGAATTATAGACATATCTCGAATCGCAACAAATACACAATCAATAGAATATTGAAGCATGAATAGGCAAAAGTGCATCTACGCA